>NC_142520.1:28754314-28971814 GCF_964205215.1 Stylophora pistillata
ACTACAATATAGATCCTTCAATCAGTGGTTTTCCTCGTCGCCAGTTGTAGTATCCCGCCCGGATGGTTCGGATCTAACCAATAACACTCGGATTAAACCAACGCACATTAACTTAACAGTTTAATGGTGGACAACGTGTTCTAACAAGAACTCTCGCACGCATGCGCCAATGGGTAATACACTACACTTAGCATTCATATCACAGATTATCCAATGTTGAATAGTTTCCCAGGGTGCTTATATCAAATCCAGTGTAAGAAGAGGGAATTGTCGAAGGGAGGGGGAGGGGAGGGGGTGGGGTGGGGTGAAGATGTCACAGTATACTTGAAGGCTTGCTTTTCACAAACCATGGCTGGACATAATTATATGTGGAAATCCATTTTAGGACTCAAAAGATAACTAGCAAAGGAAGATCCACAAGTAAATATTAAACTCATATTGTTGTACTTACAGGAAGAAGCATTATCAGCTACCTTCATTTGATAAGAGTGTTTTAAAGGACTATGTATCCATTAGCCTAAATAAACCATGAACTCTGGCAGGTTTTCTGGGATGTTTTTATGTATTTTACTCCCTTATTCAGTGAGTACTATGAACATAACCCACTGTTACGGTACCTGAACTTAACTCTAAGCTTGGATAATTTGTACACACTCCTACCATCTTTTTTAACCAGCCACCTGACAAAGAGCTGTAGGTCCCATCCACAAGGGGGGTTCTGGAGGCATGCCCCCACCCCCACTAGAAAATTTTCAGAACTTAAAGAGTCTCAGGTGCATCTCCAATGATTTTCACCAGATAAACTCATTAATTATACCCAAGTCAGAATATAGTTGCTGCAAAGTTTGATGGCAAAACAGCTCATGCCGGTTTCTCAAGTTAGTATTTTATGTAGCCTTGAACAAGTGCTCCCCAGTAGAACCACTTCTTGTTGTTTTGATGCAACTGTCCTCTCCATGAAATGTACTGCATTACATGCTTCTACTAAACAAAATATTTTGGCCCAGAATTAACCCATAAAGGTTCTTCAGGAAATTAAAGAAAAACTAAGGGGATGGTGGGATGGTGTGAACTATTATAAAAACAATGTTTTTTTTTGTTTTTTTTGATATTCACCCCAAAAAACAGTAAACTGATGTTTTTTTTTTTCAAAGGACATTCACCCCGCAGCTTTCAAACTTGTTTATTCTCTTTACTCATCATTGCAATGGGTTATCTCATTACCTGTTTAAAAATTAACTCAAGAGAGGTTACTTGTCAATCACCTTTTGGTTTTAAAAGTCAACAAATTGACAGCTTGAAAACTGTCCTTGCATTTTGGAGTCGCTCCTAACCCCTCCCTGGGAACAGTTTGGAACAGTTATGCATCTGAACTGACACAATCTATTTGTCTCTTTTCTCGTGATCTGTCTGCTTCAAACAATCATTACTGTTCAAATTAAAGACTCAAATCTTGAATTTTAGATAGCTGTGAGCACTGATTCAGTCATTACATCAGTTAACTTTTTCACTCCCAAGATCTCATTTATTTGGTAATTAACAACTATTCACCAAAAAGGAGGTAGTTAGTGGTGGATATTTACTGAGCTGCAAAGCAGCGAGGTAAATATCCACCACTAACCACCGACACTGAGGTGAATAGTTGTTTTAGTATATACTAAAACAGTCGTTAATTTGAGTGATTTATTCGCTTGTCATCGATGCAAACTGGGACGCCATTTTTTCCCGAGTTGCTCAGAGGTAAGTAGCAAAGGATATTTGGAGTTTGACTAGCCAATCAGAGCTTTCCTTTAACGCTATCCACTGTTTTGGTATATACTAATTCTTGTTATTGTCTT
The DNA here is from genome assembly GCF_964205215.1 of Stylophora pistillata. Taxonomy (NCBI): domain Eukaryota; kingdom Metazoa; phylum Cnidaria; class Anthozoa; order Scleractinia; family Pocilloporidae; genus Stylophora; species Stylophora pistillata. The sequence continues at coordinate 28,756,153 of NC_142520.1, forward strand.
GTCTTCTTTATAATTCTTGTGATGTGGGCTCAGAGAAGTCAGTATTGGATCAGCTTATAACACCCCTGACTAATATTTTCCTTTATTCCCTTAACTGTTTGATACTGTGTTGTCACTGTCTTGGTCACTAATGGAATTTCATGGGGTAACTGATTGAAGTCAGTTTAGATTACAATTTTAAAGGGTTTTTGAGTAGTTGAAAGCTGTACAATAATTTACCTACTCTTGTCAATAAAACTTAATGATTTTCTTTCTTAATTTTTTTTTTTTCAAACTCAGAAATGATACTGAAGCGATGGAAAGAATAGCATATGAGTTTTGTGAAGATCAGGCAGCAAGTGGTGTCCTGTACTTTGAAGTTCGCTACAGTCCTCATGCTCTTTGTACAGAAAACTCAGCCTTTCCAGACCAGGAGAGAGTGTCCCCAAAAGCTATAGTGGAAGCAGTGAATAGAGGATTGAAAAAGGGAGCTGAAGATTTTGGTGTGATTGCACGGTCTATTCTCTGTTGTATGCGACAAATGCCCGGTAATACATCAATATCATTTAATAGATTTTATTCGGCTGGTTTAACTCAGAAATTTATCATTGGTAGTGAGTGGTGACCTCCAACTCTTATGGCAGGTAGCTAAAAGGCCCTTGATTTGAAGGGATCACCTTGTGGTTTGCTACAACTTTTCCTCCAAGCTTTTCCCCACTTCACCTTCCCTGTGGCAGTTTGCATTTATGATGACTCAGAGATCCCTCTCTGGGTCTATTTTCTGCCTCCCCTACCTCCTGAACACATTGATTGTTGAAATGAATGAAATTTTATTTGACAGTGTGTGACTCAAATTTTCGACAAACCATTATCTTTAGTGTTAAGTGAGAAAAGATTTAGAAACATGTACAAGCACCTTGAAGTAGAAAAACAAGATTACGTTTTGAAATAATCAAATAAAATCACTGGTAGAAATTAGTTTCTTGTAACATAGTCATTTAGAAATCAAGAACTCAGCATTTCTTGATAAACAAATTTACCTGATTGTATGAAATCTAAACATCAACAGACATTCAGTACTCGTTGCCTTTAGCAAAGTGAATGTATTCCTTATTGCTGATTGAGTATGCATTTGCAAAATTAAATTTTTGTTTATTTTTTTGTTTGTTTTAAGATTTGTCAAAAGAGGTTGTGTCTCTCTGCCAGGAATTTGCAAATGATGGAGTGGTAGGAATTGATCTTGCTGGTGATGAGCCAGTGTGGCAGGCACCAACTATGGAGGGACATGTGATTGCTTATGAGGTTTTAGTCTGCTATACATCTGTGTCTATATTGTCCTCTTTATTAATAATGGTAATTGATTGGAGTACAATCTGGTCTAAAGCACAAGTTTGATTTGAAATCAGACCAAAATTGCACTTCATGAGGTTCAATTACCACTTTATTACATCTTTTTTGAAAACTGCAAATTTACTTAGCTCAATTCAATTTTTTTAGTTTATACAAGTATTTTATTGATTCAGTGGGTTGAACTGGTTTGTAAACTGTCTGGGAAGTTGTCTCATTCTCCTGCAATTTGATTGATTTCTTCAAACAAGCCTTTAAATTTGATTAGTTGTGTTTTAGCAAAGCTGTCTCACTGACTGGGAAAAAAATGGGAAATAAAGTGTAGAATTTGTGATTAAAGCACACCAGTGAAAGCCAATCGGATTATAAGGAGCGCATTGTCAATGGATTTCAAAATGGATGTTATAAAGTTAACCCAGAATATAATCTTAGATTTAAAGATATGGGAGATCAAAAAGACTGACTTGTGTGAAGTAATCACTATGACAATATCTGATAATTTTTGTATAGTATACATACATACATACATACATACATACATACATACATACATACATACATACATACATATACATACATATGTTAATTGGCTTTTCAGGGCCAATTCTCACCCAGCAACCACCCCAGGGGAGGACATCCATCACACAGTAATCTCGTGCATGGGAAATTAACATCTCCTACCCCTAACCCTACAGGAGACGGGACCTCCATTTATTCGTCCCTATCCGAGAAGACTAGAGTATCTAACCATTTTTTGATATAGAAAGGTAGCATATTCTTCTCACTTGTTTTTAGGCCTTGAGTGTTGGTCCGGCCGGGGCTCGAACCCTCGACCTCCGCCACAACAGTCCAGTGCTCTATCCATTGAGCTAACTGGGAGTATGGACTTTAGTAGATTTAAAGGGACATAATTCCACATTCACAATCCCCTCCATTGACCTATGTCCTCCCTTTGTCTGGTTGATAGGTTTAGTTGTTCCACCCTGTAAAATGTCTTACTGACATTGTAGGTCTGCCATTTATGAAAGAAGTCTTCATTTTTGTGCAGGAAGCTAAAAGGCTCAACATACATAGAACAGTTCATGCGGGAGAAGGAGGTCCAGCTGCTAATGTGAAAATAGTAAGTATCAATCAACAAAAGTATTTTAAACTGGAGGTGTGTTATATAATTACTGCCAGAGTATACCATTATCCAACAAATAGCTATTTCCAGATACATTGTTAAGTATAAAGAAAATCAGTTATTTTTGATGCCCTTTCTTGAATTGTGGGCCTTAAAGTTTCTTTACTATTTTCAACCTTGCCAAGTTACCATAACCCTTTCACTCCCAGAAGTGATTAACCTGTAACTTCTCCCTATAATATCCATACAAGATCCAGTAAACAGGTAATGAGAATACTCTAACTTATCAGGTGGAAATTGTTACCTTGATTGAACACCAAATTCTTGTAACCAATTAACAAGGAAGTGTGTGGCACTAGAGGTGAGAATTCACAATCAGATCTTGGAAGTTAAAGGGTCAAAGTTCTACTATTTTCATGTAAGCGCATCTTTTCTTACCTTGTCTAATCTTATAAAGATTATCATTGTTGCTCTACAACAATGGTGGGAAGCCTTTGTGAACTTCAGAGTCAACATGTCATTGAAGGGCATTGACAAGCAGACATACAATTCATTGGTATAAAGTGAAGTCAATACTTTATTCATTTTAAGAGCTTGCATCAAAAGAGCAGCCTGATTGGGCAGCATTCTTTTCCTGTAAGTATTTCTTACCCCAGTGGGGTAAGACAGAGACCAATGGGCCAGTTTCTGGAAAGTTATAGGTGCTTATAATTAACAAGCCCAAAGCCATAATTATTCTAAAATGTTAATCTGAGGAACTGAAATGCAGCTGTTTGTCTCATTTTCTGATATTTTTATTGTTTAAAATCCAAATATATCTGTACAGAAATAACAATATAAATCCATTGTTAAAGCAAAACATGACAACAACAATAACAATAACAGCTTTTGGGAATCACTGACCATGAGGTGTTTGAGAAACAAGCCCCAGACCACAACTGGCTGGGAACTTTGTGCTCAACTGTAATGTGATACCATTGTGAAAGTTCACTGTAAATTCCCTGCGCAGTGCCAAATGTCGGATGTGTCATGTGGGAATGTGCAATATGAACATCAGAGGAGTGACAAAATTGGACCTCTTTTTGTCACCATTTGTAGAACTGATGTAGATAGCAAGAAGTCTGTATTAGTGCCAGACCTCTGGAAAACCTTTTTGCACTTGTCTCAAATCTTCCCACAGGCCGAGAAATGGACGTCCTGCTGCCCTAGTTACAAGTGCCTGCTGCTGGCTGGGTAGTAGCATGGGATGACCATCATGCACGGGGCACTCCTTTTACGCTCCTAATTCCTTTGCACGGAAAATATTGAGAATTTGTTTGGTGATCAGTCAATCACTGGCACTCATTTTACATTTTGTTTCTCTTGAGGCATTAGACACCCTTCATGCTGAAAGAATAGGCCATGGATATCATGTCATACAAGATGCTGAACTCTATCAGAGAATAGTCAAAGAAAAAATTCATCTAGAGGTTAGGAAAAGATGTTGCAACGATACTATAGCTCTGAAAGTGTGAGTAGTGTTCTTCAAGACAAGAAGTTTCTTTTTGTTGATGCTTTCCAACAGGTGTGTCCTACATCAAGTATACTAACTGGTGCTGTGAAGCCATGTTTCAAAACACATCCACTAAGAAGGTATGAAGTTTAAAAAAAAAAGAGAAAATTCTGATCCGCGCTTATCAGTTTATGTTTCAGTTGAGGTGCACTCGGAGAGCTGTTTCAAGAAAGAAAAGGGCTTGGTTTTTTAGGGAAAAAAATTGTGAACTCAGTAAATCTGGTATGTGGCAAGGGATGGGTAGCCTTAGAGGATTTTTACTCAGGCTGTTATTTAAACAAGATAGATATATAATTATATAGGTTAGATATAAAATGACTAATGCAGTTAATGCAGACTTCCGAAATGAAAGTGTACCCTATATTAATAATTGTTAGATTAATTGTTACTCTTAGAGCATGCATGGTTAAGCCAACCCAATGATATGTAGCATTTATTAGAAGTTCATTTAACAGCTGTGAAATGACGTCCTTGTCCAAAAGGAGAAATTAGCCCTTCTCTGGACAAAAATAATTGTTAAAAATCAATTCCCTCTGAGCAAACATTGTGGACCGGTTGTCTAGACAAAGTTTAGGCGTTGTTCAACAAAACCTCATTCTAAGCCATCTTCGATTTAGCCGAACCTTTTTATGGTTATGTAAAACCGCGGTTTGGGTCAGACCTCATGTAAATAATCAGCCCGCGCCCCTATATGTTTCCTTGTTTGTTTTATTTTAATAATGGGTGTTCTTTGTTTCAAGGTTCGTCGAGGACGGAGTAAATTTTTCCATTAACTCAGATGATTCTCTTGTTTTCCAAACAAGAGTGTACCTTGAACAAGGCATTGCTTTTGATATGATTGGACTGAGCCCTGCAGAATTAACCCGAGCTGTATGTTGTGTTGTCTCTTTCTAGGTTTTCACTATCCAACGCTATCAATCGCTTTGCATGACAGCTAAGCTACCGCACATCTCATGAGAAAGAGCACTGTAATTGATTGTGATTGGCTCAGAAATCAGCGCCAACCAATCAGATGCAAAATTAAAACCAATCATGACTTGGTCGCCCGTGTTTTTCGCTTTAGGCAGTTTCTTTGTTTTTACTTCCACTTTCCATTGGCTCTTAAAGGTATTTTCCTTTCTTCTGATTGGCACTTTGTTTTTGGTTTTTACCACTTTTAATTGAATTCAGTCCAGGATCACTGGATTGCAGTTCAATCGCCTCATACAATAGGTGGTTTACACGTTATGTCATTGCCGCCATGTTGGTGGACACAAACAATAGATATCTATGGTGGCCAAGAACTGCCATTAAACATATTCAAATTTATAGGAACTATTTTTGTTATTTGTTTTAAATTTCGATTTATTTCTCATTTTTCTTTTTAAAATAAAAGCAAGTGAAATTAAAATGTAAAATAGAAATAAAATGAAAACAAAGATAAATCAAATCAAATCAAAATTAAATACTACCCGGCTGAGCGCTGCCACTAGTTTTTTTTTTTTTTGTTTTTTTTTTTTTTTCGCAGTCGAGAGCATGTTGATGGAAATATACCATCTCATTATCAAATTAGTTTTTTCATTCTTATATCTATTGTTGTTTGCATAAATACAGGCGACAGCGAGAGTGTTACTATGGTGATGTTTTCATAGCATCAAACAAACAGGTGGATACTCACATCCAGAAATTGTACCAAGGTGCCAAGCCCAGTGTATGTGACTTGATTTTCATAATTTCCATTTTAGAGGTTAAAATGTCTTGATGAATGTTCTAAAGGAAAAGGTGTCTTGGTTTACCATCCATTTTCACTTAATTTAAAATGGTCCTTCAAAGCATGCATCAACAAAAAAATATAAAATCAAGTTAAAAGATATCTCAACACTAGCAAATACCAAATTATATAAAAACTAATTAAATATATATACACCTACTATGTTTCTGGTTGTGTTGGAAGCCAGAGGAATTACCAAGGGCAGAGGTTTTTGTTTTGGAAGACAATTTTCCATTATTTTGTTGCCTGTCACTTGGCTGTGACCCCATTCAAATTTAACCTCAGCCTTGTGGACTGGATTACTCATATCTGGAATGTCCTTGAAGAAGCACTGTGAAATATCTGATCAATATTGCAGATGAACAGTACAGAACAGAACAAATGTGGTGATAGTACCAGGAGGGCTGCTGGTAATTCCCTGCATAAGAAGAGAAACCTGTGTGAGACTGGTTTAAAGATAACAGGATGCAGACATTCCATGGCGCAAAAGGCCGTGAACATGATGTATGGTGAAATCTTTGGTTATGCCCACTATTTACAGAAAACCTACTTCATCCCAAAACAGGTCAAGTGCTTTTGGTATGATGTAGTCTGTAAATGTTGGCCATGGCTAAAAAAGAATGATGGTGAAGTTTCAGAGAAGATGAAGCCAGCATTGTCCATTATGCATGCCAAAGCACACTCATGGTCTTGTCAGGTTAGTTACTGAAATTCAAACACCATTGCTGAATAAATTGTATATTAATTTTAGAGGGTAGGAGATGTTAATTTTCCACGCATGAGTATACTGTGTGATGGATGTCCTCCCCTGGGGTGGGATGGGTGGGTGCAGATAGAGGACCACCCTAATGCATGGTAGTGTTGGAGAACTATCTTGTAATCACTTTTTTTACTCAGTGTAACATGGCCATTGATTGTTGTATATGCAGGCTATCTAGGGTGGAAGATGGTGCCTCTGCAACAACAGGAGAGGAAGGTGAGCAAATAAATAGTCATTTCTCAAGGCTGGGTACAATTACCAAACATATGCTTCCAGAAGGTGATTTTGTTCATGTTCAGCAAATTGTGAATACCTTGCTTTGCAAAGCATCACACTATGACTCGAAGTCAGTTTAGTGCATGGAATCAGCTCTGGATTATATTTATTTCCTTTGTTAGCTAGTTAGACATTCTTACTATTGTTTTCATTTTCATCAGGTGCGAAATCAACATTTCAGTGAAGATTATTGTAAGGACTATCATTCTTAAATGGGCATATATGCACTACTACTAAATTACTTGCTATTAATGCAATGGAGGAAACCCGTTAATACGGTCATTACTAAATAACTGGAAATATCACTTCTAAAGAACTTCAAATTCTTCCATAGAAATTTCATAACAGAAACTTCACTTAGTACATACAGCATTAACTGGGTAAAGTAATTAACAATTAATTACACAAGCTGGGGATCGATCCCGAATGTGGCCGTAGACCGCATTAATGTTTTTTTTTTTTTCATCGTTGAAAAATGTATTGGCGTGCGTGTAATAACGATGTGATTGTAAGGCTGTTATTGATAAGAAAACATAATTTGATGTTGTTTAAACTTTGGTGTATTATGTATTAATTTATTTCACCTTTTTTCTGCGACTTTTATCAACAGGCCGGGAAGAACTGCTCACAGAACATGCTCTGCAGTGGAACAGAAAAAAAGTGGTACAGTTACCTCAAGCCTTAGCTAAACGATGTTCAAGGGTAGGTTGTCCTTTTACAGGGTGGGGAAGGGTGGATCAGGAGAGGTGAGTACCGCTGACTGACTTTCTCTTATCTCACAGACAAAGAATCAACTCACTAATGCAAGAAAGGCTCTTTTGGGGCATCTAAAAATGCTTCAAGTTACAACTGACATGTTAACTGGGTGGAAGAAAGATATACACCATGCTGCGCAAGGTAAGATGTGAACGCATCTTTATTTATTTGCACTTTGATAGGATAAACATTCCCTGCCACTCCTCATCCAGTGTAGCTGGTACTCTGTCATCCTCTCAAACTTTTATGTTGTACGTGGTTGTTGCGGTTTCGTAACGTCACGTTTTTAAGGGCGTAATTTGGTTACATGCATAACCTTGCATTTATTTCAATTGTGTTGTAGCGGAGCAAAATTCTCAAAATTCGAGGAAGACGATTTTCACTCCTAAGGAAGAAGAATTCCTAACTAAACTGTTTAATAGTGACAAGGATACTTTGCTTCCTAAGCACGCGGTGATGTGTGAGGCCGCTGACCAATTGAATGGCCAGCAGTACAAGCAGCTGCTATCCAGGAGTAACAGTGCTGGAGATCTGGCAGCGTTAGGTGTTGCTGATGTGGAAACGAGTGGAGAGGGAGAAAAAACTCTGTTTGACAAGGTTACTGCCCATCTAACTAAACAGATGGAGAATTTCTACTTCTCTATATCCCAGATTGTATACAACATGGGAAAGTTGGGAGGTAACACTTGCTTTAACTGAGATTACTTTCGCTTCTCCAGTTGGCTGTTCTGTACGCTTATAAATTTGTTAAGTTTATTTTTGTTGATTGATTTACATCAGGTTTTGTAGACCCATGTGTAGTTTCTATTTAAAAGCTAACTTAATAACTTTAAATCATCAATCAATAAAAAATTTATTAATTTGACTACCTTTTATTCAGACTCCAGTAAGCAGAGGCAAAGGTTGCGGATGAAGGTTTCCCAAGAGAAAGGCTATCTAAGGGATGCCTTAAACCGCTACAATGAACTAGTTAGCGACGATAGGAAAGCTAAGCAAGAAGACATCGAGAAAGGAGAGTTTCCGTGGCAACTGTTTTGTGACCAATTCATCGGCAATGGTAAGGTGATGATGCATTGACTAAACGATGTCTGTAATCCGTTGAGTTCATTTTGCATTGGCCAGAATGTATTGGTTTAGCTTATTTACAAAATGTTTGTCATATTGCTGTGCAAAATCTACCTTCTAGGAGGGCTGACACAACGTTTAGAATTTTTCTTCTGGTAATATCTGTTAAACTATTTTGAAGACCATAGTTCTTTTTTCCTTTGGCAGAATGTTTGCGGAGAAGGAAAGGATTTAGATATTGAATAAGATAATGCCAAGCATTGTTTTCATATTTTTGGATACAGTTCCCATTCGTACCAAGAAGGTAGTGGTAAACAAAAAGATGGAAGTTGAACGATTTCAAGAGGAGCTGGTGTTGTTGAAGAAAGAAGTGATGGGCTTCATGTCATTCTACAAAGACATCATTCTTCCATCCATACTAGAAGACAAAAGGCAATTGCAAGCTTCCCTAACTGGTGTAAGCTTTAGGTTTTTCTCTTAGAGAATCACTTTTTGTACGTTAACAAATGTATTTTGATGCATGGCGTGGCAACGATTTTTTAAGTTTCCTTTTAACTTGGTACAATAACACAAGAGCACAGTACAACATTGACCTTTTAAGTTGTTTTTCTCTTTTTCATTTCAAAAATTTTTTAAAAGATCGTGTAACGATGGTTATGACAATGCCCCAGTCTAATGAAGCCGCCCCATTATTGTTCTGACGGTGTTTCCTGTTTGTTTCCTGAATTTATTTAATATACAACGAAGAACCTGAGAGTAGCGACTTGGAGCAAGACAAGGTTGAGCGTCAGGAAAGTGATGACAGTTCTATGAAGAAAGTAAGCCTTATCTTTTGTCTTCTTGTAACATTCTCAGACAATTTGATACCGAATATACATATACTGACGAAAAGTAGCCTTTCCCTCTGTTGTTATCGAAATACAGGGTTTTCTTTTTATTAAAGTAAAAAGCACTTTTTTTCCTTGTAAAAATTATCGACATCCACTTGTCGGCTCGTTATTTGCACAAACTTTCATTTAGTGAGCTTTTTCTTGATATTGCAGTTTCTATGTGTAACTTATTATTACATCGAAATTGTACCGCTAAAAAGGGGTAAGGCAGGGTGAAGCTACTATATTTGTGATCACCGTAGCAGTAGCTATGCATGGCTGCTTTACGATTCCAGTTGGCAGTTTATAATTTATGGAAACCTTGCCGTTACCGAGCCCCGAAGAACTTCAATTGTATTATATTCAGGGACTGTGTTTGAGCCACGGTATATTAACATCAGGAACACCTCTCGTACTGCTCACTGGAATCTATGCCATGAAATGCTGTATCATGGATAACTCTATCATGGTTTTTTAAATTTGTTACTCTGTTGTCTCTAGCTTCCAAGTTACGCTACTTTGACGCCAACCCAAAGCGCCAAGCGAGGACTGCTCTCTTTACTAGAGGAAGGGGAGGACTTCGCATTAAAGCAGATTGCGACAGGAGTGAACGCATTCGCATCTGTTTTCTCAGATGAATTAGATGCCTTTCGTAAACTTTCTCTTCAGTCTGAAGAAGACGGAGTGATTGATCCCTCTGATGACACGCAGAAAGAGGAATGCGAGGAAGAAGAAGAAGAAGGAGGAGGAGAAGAGGAAGAAGATGACGACAGAGGATTTCAAATTGAAGCCTTAGGAAACGGAGACCTTGAAGAGTTTGCCAATATATTAGACGAACTAGACGAGTTAGCCCCCCTGCGTTCCGTTTCCCCCGGTGAGGAGGTGTGTGCATGGAAATTACCACAACAAATGTGTCAGAGCCTCTTTAACCTACGCAATGGTAGTAACGCATGCAGCTTAATATCCCTTCTTATTGCCGACGTTCTGGAAAAGAAAAACATTCAAATTCCTGACCAAGGAGTTATTCCTTCCTATTTGGTGAAAATCCTGTGTGGTTGTATTGAGCTGGGTAATCGCATTTACGACAATTGTCGTGATAGTATCCCTAACAGGTATTTGTCGATTCAAGAAGCTCTCACTCTCTTGCCTTTTACGAGCATTTCTGTAGAAGAGCCCCTGCCAGTTAGATTAGAGGATGAACACCACTTGTCTACGATATGGGGTCAGTTAGATTTGTGGACGGGGACGTCACGAAACTTAGTAAATATAATAATTGATGAGAAGACCTCTTTGTGCTTATTCCACCAAGTGTTTTATACATTGATACGCATTCACATTCACCACATGGTGCTGTTATTGTAAGGGAACCCGCGTCGAATCTAAGGAGATTTTGTAGGTGTGTGTGGGAATAAGAGGAGCACGCAGGTGAAACGTATAGAAATACATGTGCGCTTGAATTACCATAGCCGGACCTGCATTACGTCAAAAGAGATTCTAGAACTTTCTAGTGCGCTATGTTGCAGTACTGTCCTAAATGCAAACTCAAAACGTATATTTTTAGGAAGTATCTGTAGTTTTACCTTTACGTGAAAGTAACTTTATGATATTGATTATTGTATTTAGTAATCTCATTTTCTCTATATTGATTATTGTAAAGCGCTATCGATAAGGAGACGTAACATAGTCCTATATAAATACGCGTATTTTTTTTATATTATATTATGTTGGCTTGAACAAAAGTAAAGGGAACCTTCAGAATGCTCGATGAATTGCGTTACGCGTATTTTAGAAAGTCTGTGGTGATTTTACCCCGATATAAATCGCTTATTTAACACGATTTTACTTTACCCGTTAAACAATGTCGAACAGCCAGTGCGTAATAGTGAAGGTCAAACAAAAGAAAACATCGCATTAGTAGGTAATGCTATCTAATAGTGTAGAGACTATCTCACAGGTTTAGTAAAATCACTCAGATTATAAAGCACCATGTGATCCTCTCCAGACGAGAGAGGCCGCTGTATATTAATGGGAAAAATAACTACTTGAAGACTTCAGTGTATTCAGTCATTTAAACTAATCTATCTAGTAGGAATTACTTACGGTTGTGAACAACACTTGCAGTATTTAGCAGTAAACTCTTACGAAGATGTTTGTGGATTAAAATTGTACAATCAAAATTGTGTGACCATCGATTCCTTCCTGCACAAAACTTCCGTATAACAGCATTTACCCAGGGTCTTGTTTACTATTAGCTTAAAAGATTTTTGATCAGTGAGAATGGCGCGCAGACATGCTTCTTTGAGAAGCTCATCAAGAAAGTACTTCAAAAAAGCGAACTGTTCAGTTACTAATGATGGTACAGTCAACAGTGGAAATATACATGAAATGAAGATGTGATCATAGCTCAGTTGGTAGGGCACTGCAGCGCTAACACAAAAGGCGATGGGTTCGTTGAAGGCCTGAAATTCTTTGCCGGATCAAATATGCAATTGTTTAAATTGCAATCACAACTGCGATGATCACATTTTCATTTCATACTCTGTTACTTTTAATTATGCCGTGGTTTAAGGAAAAACCTGATTGGCCGTACATTTCTGGAAACCCACAATCGGGTATTGTGCGCAATAGTCCGTATTGGCTTTATTTCAGCCCATAACTGTCCAATGGATGTATACCAAATGACCCAATATACGGACCTTTTCGCAGAAGTTTCCAAAGTGAGTTTATATTGATGTACGCGATCGACAGCGAACTCCAATATGCGCAAAAAACCTATCTCTATTGATTCCACGGCAGATAACCTAAAGTGTGAACTTTAGGTTATCTAAAAGAGAAGTCTAAAAAATGGATATATATATATATATATATATATATATATATATATATATATGCTTGTGGAGGAAAGAAACAAATAAACTACGCTTTCATCCCAACAAGCCTGTTTCGTGGTTGCCTTGATGAGTGGGCAACCACGAAACAGGCTTGTCGGGATGAAAGCGTAGTTTATTTATTTCGTTCCTCCACAAACATATACTTCGCTCTACATTAATGTATTGAGCACTGTTTTACGAATATCTACGTTCTACACTTTATATATATATGGCAAATTTTCTTTTCAAACATTTATTCTATTCAAGTATGATTACTTGGGGTGTAAAGGGTCAGGGTTCCTCTCGTATACAGAATATATATATATGGATGTATGCGATCGATGTCCAACGTTCCACTAGAATGCCATCTATCTCCAGTGACTTAACGGCAGATGACCCTAACTGTGGACTTTTCTTGTAGAAGTCCTTAAAAGCGATTTCTATGGATGTATGCGGCATACATCCCTGTAATCCTCTTTTAGGGACTTTGCGAAAAATCCGCACTATGGGTCATCTGCGATGAGATCATTGGAGAGAGATGGCATTCTGGTAGAATATTGGACATAGATCGCATACATCCATAAAATATAAACCGCTTTTCAGGACTTCTACGAAAACGTCAGCACTTTGGATCATCTGCCATGAGATCACTAGCTGGAGATAGATCGATCGATCGATGTTCAATATTCCACCAGAATGCCATCTATCTCCAGCGATTTCACGGCAGATGACCCAAGGTGCAGACTTTTTCGCTCAAGTCTAAAAAGTCGATCTTAATGGATGTATGCCAATTAGGTCCAGTATGCAACCAAGGCCAGAATGCCGCCAGTCTCCAATGATTTTACGGCATAAGACCCAAAGTGCGGAATTCTTTGCACAAATGTAAACAACTGGATATGCATGGATGTATGCTATGGAGGTGCAATATTCAACCAGAAGGCCGAACGTCTCTAATGATTGCAGGCCAAATGACCCAAACTGCGGAGTTGTTTGCTTGAGGCAAAGAGAAATTGAATTTGAGTGTATGTATAGGAATGAGGTTTGATATGCTACGAAAATGTACACGGGAAATGACGCACACTACGGACGTTTTCGCACGAGTTTAGATAAGCGGGTTAAAAGGACAACATACGATTGAGGTGCAATACTGGGCACTAGCATGCATTCTCTCTGGAATGATTTCACGTTAATGGCCCATATCGTGGACTTCGGAAATCATACATGGGGTTTCAATAGACGATGTGATTGGGAGGAAGATAGGCATTTAAGCAACTCTCTGGTTAGCTAAACACGGGCGTCAGATGAGAATATTCAGTAAAAATGTAGGTTTTACAAAATTGCAGAAGAAAGGTGCGCGAGCCTTTAATCTCGGCGTGTCCTAATACTTGTTTCTGACGTTTTTTTTAATCATTATTTGATCAAAAAGGTAGAGCTGAAAAGGTGACTTTGATAGTTTGTCTTGCACTCTATAAAATCAAGCGCCGGATATCAGGTTGAACGGGGTTCACACCCTCAAAATAAGCACACTGGAAGTTAATTAAATGCTGCTTAAAATCGCGCGAACCGGAAATAAAGTCTGCGGAAAACAATTGTTTCGAGCTCAAAATTTTCCTGAGTAACCTATCTTGATGTTTTGCAAGCACGCAACATTCACGATGGCACTTCAAATATAACAGATTCAGGAAAAGTACTACAGAAAACTTAAATATACTTAATTCTACCAGATAACCTCTTTCCATACTGTGTGAAAAGTTAAAGTATTTAGGGTCAATGAATCAGTTTTTCAGATGATTTACAAAAACTGAAATTTAGTGGGCGTTTTTTTAAACCCTGTATGTTGCCATGGTAACTGATATGACTTCATAAGTACCCTCAAAGTGGAGCTCAGCAATAGGGGAATCCTTGTTTGAGGGTCTTAATGGGGTTAACTGATAGGCGTAAAATGGCCAAAAATTTAGTGGATAGCGGTAAAAATTGAAAAGTTTTAACCGTTAGCCGTAAATGGGGTCAAAAGAGGTAACCGTAAAAAAATTGTTCCCTAAATTTCTTAATTTTAAGGAAGGTGCTTAACTTACTTATGACCTGTTTCATTTCTTATTTTGCTGACTTTGACTCCGTACATGTCGTACATGTAGCTCATACGTTTATAGGCCAAGCTCGTTTCAAGGACCACCGGTAGTCTCCCTTGACCTCACTTGGCCTGCGTTTTGTAGGACAGGTTGACAGCTTTTTGTTTTAAGATCTCCAATTTCTTCACCCAGTGTGCATGTGAGTTGAACGATGTCGGTATTGAAAGCTGTTGTTAGTTTTTATCGAACGGGTGAGTCACGGAAATGTTCAAGTTCTCAATTTATTTGCGCGTCCTTTTTCAGTTCACGTTGTACAGTCTGTTCTTCAGTGGGGAAAAGAACCTATCGTGTTAATAAAAAGCGAAGAGGTTAGCAAAAAAAGCAACGCGAAAAACGAACCAGTTGCGCCAAAGAAGAGGAAATCGCGCCAAAATGCAAAAGAAGACAAACAGCTTGCAAAAAAACTCAAAGAAGATAACGAAGGAGTTGCACGAACTGCCAGACAACTAAGCGAACTAAATGACCTTAATGCAGGTAATGAAGTCATTAAATACAAATTATCATTTTTCATTTTTCATTTTTAAATAATTATAGCGAACATGAGAGTTATGACTAAATAAGTTATATTTTTTAGGATTAATAGTTTTCTATTTTCCAATTGTAAATGGCTAAGCATTACAGCCTGTTAGCTGAATTTAAGCTGATATGTTTCAGTATCCATCTACCCTACACTTTCTAAAGTGTACAGAAATCAATGTAATTCATTGAGACCCTCTTAATTATATAAGGCTACGTCAACCTAAATGATTACAGACTACTATGCAAACATTTATTTGAAAATTTCAGGTCTTTGGGAACGTTAGACTAGACCCCAACTCTCTACGTTCACGTGCTGATCTGGAGAGAATATTGGGAAACTACAACCTCTCCCTGGATGGAACCGTTCCAACCTTACGCAAGCGCCTTTTTCAGCAATTAGACCGGCTAGAAGCCAAGTTGACGAAATTTGTTTTGCAAACTAATATGCTGCTTTCAAAGCCTGCAGCTTTGTGTATGGTTAGTCATGACATACTACTGTGCGCTGATGATGGTCACCGAGCTATCTATCAGATTCAGCTAGAAAGAGATGGAATCACCATAAAAAGCAAATCGAGGAAACTCGTAAGATATCCAGAGGGTGTTTATCGCCTGGAATCCACGACAGTCTCTAATGCTCCACATGTTTACTTCACAGCGGCAAAAAGCGGCCAATGTAACGGTGGCCTTTATTGTTTTAGCGTGGAAACCGGCGAGGTCATGACTATTCTTGAGAACATGACAAACAGTTGCAAGAAGATCAAGAAAGTAGCAAAATTTAATGACACACTAATCCTCATAGACATTGAGGCTCGTCAAGTCAAGCGTTACAATCCGCTGACCAAAAAAGTTGATACTCTTGCCGGAGATGGACGTGAAGGAGAACAGGACGGAACTGAGAAAAGTTGCAGCTTTGTCCAAGTGGATGGAATATGTAGTGTTGCAGATACGCTTTTCTCAACGGATGCGGCAGCAGGGAAAATCAAGCTGATTACTGGTTTGTCGGGAACAACGAACTTTTTAAGTCACCTGGGCATTTTATATCACTTTGGCATAGGTTGTAAAGGTAGTACTTCTCAGACAATTACGCCAGAGGAGGTAAGTAAGAATGTTGAGAAGGTGAACGACTACATCAAATATACGGTAAGAAATGTAAAAGAAACAAATCACCTCAAAGAAGGTTCAGCAACGAATGGTCCTCAGGGAACTGTGTCTAAAAAGACGCAAGATTCTGTCGAGCTCTTGTTGAATGGTGTAAACAACCTCATAAGAAATATCACAAATGTCAGCCCAGAGTACAAAGATCGATAGCATTGACTGGCAAACTTTACTAACAACTCAAGTAGAGAACCTACATGCGGTATCGCATTTTAAACATGAGACATTTAGTACCCTTCAATATGCGATGGACTTTGGTACGATATCTAAGGAATCTTTAAAGCGAATAACTAAATGGGGGACTAAATACTATACTCATCCATCTTCCTACTACACAGTGCCCCAAACGGAAATGTCATTCAAGGACATGCAGTTTATGACTCCACTTCTTTCTGTGGGGCTATCGAAAAAGGATGAAGAAGTAATGAAGGAATGGTTTGAGAATTACCGTCCAGTGAGGCAAAGAACTGTGAGGAGTGAAACGACGAAAGACAAGGCAGGAGCCTTGCCCCCGGCAGCGTACGCCAAGCCAAAGCCGGATGTTACTCCAAAGGTTATTACTCCAAAGGTACGATTTCCCGATGACCAAGACGACAGAACCCTCCCTGCCTCCTCTGAGGTCAACCCTCTAGTCTCCGATGTGTCATTAAGTTTCATAAGCGATTCCAACATTCCGCAAGTGGAGCTCGCGTCTGCTGCTGATTTCAACCAGGCGGAGGAGTACGAAAGCGATTCTGAAATTAGCGATGTTGATACGGATAGTGACTCAGAGGATCTTATCATCAGTAAGCCAGTAGTAACAAGGTCCGGAAGGCAAGTCAAGGTGTGGACACGGTTTGTTGTCTAGGCAAAAAAAGGTACCCGAGACAAGTTAGACTGTACATTGAAGGATTTTGATGCGTCAAGCATGGCTATATTTTGAGACAATTTAACATGCATACAACACCATAAAAGGACAAACAGGTCACCACTCCTACAAGTAAATGTAAGAATGCATGTCGTAAGCTAAGCTGTGTATGGCCTTGTATTGAATCCTTTTTCATAGTTCAGAATTCTATGCGTAAAATAATATTAGAAGTGGTATGATTTATCAAATATTAAATTTTTTCAAAAGAATAACTCATTGAAGCCTGAGATGATCATAACACCTTTATTTTGCTTAAAGATTAAAAAAAACACAGGTTTATTAATATTTAATCTTTTGGAACCAAAGAAATTAATTTTTAACTTTTTTGTTAACAGTAACTGTAAAAAAATAATCGATAGCCGTAAAAGAGCCAAAATTTTAGCCGATAACCGTAAAAGTCAGCACCCCATTGAGACCCTCTTGTTTACAATATTTGCCTCATTAGCATAAGCAATTCAGTTTCTGATGGAGCAAAAAATAAATCAGTTCTGAATGTCGAAAGGTCAAAGTACGATTAACTCGGCCAATGAATACGAGCCTGATGCAATGAATACTTTCTGTGCAATACGGGTTTAAAATCTCAAAATTTTCCATAGAATGTATGAGCTCATTGGCGCTGTTGCCACCCAGAAATGTTGCAGTTTTTGGTGGACTATTTCTCCTTGAATATTACACCCAAAGAGCTACAAATTTCACCATGTACTAAGGTTTTCTAGCTCTTTAGCTGCCTGAAGTCAATTTGTATATAACATGCTTCCTTCTTTACGCAAAGCCGTATGCAAATGAGCAAAAATGTACACAATGACGTCAGCATGAATCCGCCTATAGAGTTGCAAGGAGACGGATAGTTTGCGCACACCATTAAACACCCTTCTCTGTAATCTTCCATTGTTTCTCAAACACTACAGCGACGAAAAACCCTTTCGAGGCTCCTTAACTTATTTACCCGTGACCCTTGAGGGCGCAGGGTCTAATTGTTTTAGTATCACCCAACTAGTCTAACAGAAAAGGTAATAATAAAGTTAGTAAATGCAAGTTGAACAAATGTTTATTTGGGGAAAAAAACGAAAGAGAAACCGGCGAATTTCGCTACTCGATTACTATTACTAAAAGTCCCCTAGTAGCGTAACCAATCAAAATGCAGGATTTGCATTAGTCCACTAGTTGGGTGACACTAATGCCTGATACTTGTCGTCCGATTTCGTACCACGTTATGTTGTTTTTGTTCATGATGTGCACACGCAAAAAGAGTCGTTTGCGTTATACTGTGAGATAGCCGCCGTCTGATATTTTACCTCTTCATGAGCTTCGTCCAATTGGCGTGCACAAAAACTAACTGGTCTGATACCGGTGTTACGATGTTTATTAATCGTCCTCCAAATAAACTTAAAATTACAGACCAAGGGATGGTGGGCCAAAAGCACCGCGGCGCCATACTAAGGAAACGGCCATGAGTAAAAACGTAAGTTATAACAAGTAAAAAAGGAATCGAAAAGGCAAAACTCTAGAGAAACTTACAAATCAAATTATGTTCCAAGAAAACTTCTAACATTACTTTAAAAAAAATAGCTCTATCATAAGCTACTCTAACGTGGTTTGAAAGACTATCCTACTGGTAAATAATTCGAATGAAAAAACGACATTTCAATCTAATGGATCTACGACATGTACAGAAGTTGTGGGCACGATATTTACAACTGTTCTTGCACACCAAGTTTTCCTGTGTTTGCAAAACAAAAGCTAAACAGAAAATTCTTTATTGTTGTGTCAATTAATTAATTTTAAAGAATGAGCAATAAGCGCACCCCTATCTTCTGATTCTGCTTCTTGAAGAGGCTAAAAGTCGATCAAGTTAATGTGAACATGAGCAAAACATGAACGTTAATAGATTACTTTCATAGTCTCTTCAAAACATTCTCAGACTAAGGCCAACAGCTGCCATGTTGTATTTTTTTTTTTAAGAGGAGATTATTAATTATCTCACTAGTTTTACAAGTTTTAAACTGGCTATAGGAAGGGAAAAAAACTGTCCAGATGACAAGAAGAAATTCTCATCAGGATCTCCTAGCACAAGTGGAGCAGGAATATCAGACGACTTCACCCATGTTAAACGGACCACCTTATACCCGGATGGTATACACTTGCCATGAAGAAACTGACGGTCACACTCCATGTAACCTACGGCAACCGCTTGCCCCTCCACACTGTAGAGAACTACATCAATTCCTGTAAAGACATGATAAGAAATGATGGGAATATGTAAAAGTTTCCCATTACCATGCTGTGACAGAAAATCAGGAAGCAGAGTCGTTGGAGAATAGGCTTGAAGTCAACAAAGTATAAGCATGAAGCGTGAAGCCAACTGAAACAACTGCTCCTCCGCAGAGATGGAGAGAAATAAAGTACTGTCATGACCCACCGTCTTTTTTAAGAATATTAACTCATGCTAGAGCTTCTCTAATTGCCACAATAGTTTGTACTTCCCCCCATTTCTCACATACAGTAACCCCTTAATACTAGAATTTATAAAATTATTCAAACGAATTATTTGTAGACGTATAATTACCTATTTGCTAATGAGATTAGCTACTTACCCTTTACCCCCAAGGCAAACGGAAGATTTCCCTAAATCGGCAAATAGAGACACTCTGCCTGTGTACAATATACCATGTAAAAGCCAGTGATCAGCTTATTTAAGAACTGACATCAGCAGCTATGAAGAAGGTGGACATTTTGAGAGAAATTACTTTAAAATGCAAAAATAAACGACTTAAAAAATGTCAAAATTCTACTATTAATAATAGGTGTACCCCTAAACTATAGCTTATTTAGCAGCTCTTATTGCATAGCTTCATATGAAACAAGTCTTGCATTCCATTTGCATCCCAAAAAAAAAAACAAAAAACTTGTGGGGGTGGTCAACCATGTCTTTGATAGGAGGAGGTCACAATTTAATGACTTCAATGAGGAGATCTTCACAAGAAAGAAAAATGAGAAATACAAAAAAAATATATTGTTGGACCACATGATAACAAGGCAAACATGGTAGTTACGCATCTTGAGATGGAGTGCAGTTGACAGGCAACTGAGCATCAGGATGGCTGGCTATGGTAGGTACACCAGAGAAGAATGCATGGATTGAGTGGACAATAGTGAAGAAAAACAGATCTGAAATATTAAGTAAAGATTTTATTAAGCACCTTGAGATGAAGGACAGTTGGTGAAGAGTCAGGATGGCTTGCTATGGCAGGTGCCAAAACTAAATATGAAAGAAATCAGACCATCAGAATATATCAGAAAACAATAATACAGAAAATAATGATACCAAAAGAATTTTATTTGATGGTATAACACCAATGTAAACATGGCTTAAGCACCTTGAGAAGATGGATAGTTGTTGGTTTGTGGGGAGTCAGCAGGACTTGCTGTAGCAGATGCAGGGACTAAACAACAAAAATATGAGAAAATAATACATGATGAAATATTAAAGATGAGTATGATACAGAAAACATTATTTGATTGTGTAATAATAAAGTAAACATGGTTTAAAGCACCTTGAGAAGATGGATAGTTAGTGGATTGTAGAGAGTGAACATGAGTTGCTATGGTGGATGCAGGGACTAAATAACAAAAATATGAGAAAACAATTTACATGAGTGAGATACAATGAATATATGAAGTTCATATATTTTGAACTGCGGCATTAGATACCTATGATGCACGATCCTCGCAGTAGATAGCCCTATTTATGCAATAGCGAAAATCAGACCTGAAAAAAAAAAAAAAAAGTCAGGCCTGTACGGGACTCGAATCACTGACCTCTGCGATACTAGTGCAGCGCTCTACCAATTGAGCTAACAAGCCAACTGGGAGCAGGCCGTTAAGTTGATTTGTAACAAACCTGTGAAAGTGATAAATGAGATACAATGAATATATGAAGTTCAAATATTTTGAACTGCGGTATTAGATACGTATGATGCACGAATCAACTTAACGGCCTGCTCCCAGTTGGCTTGTTAGCTCAATTGATAGAGCGCTGCACTAGTATCGCAGACGTCAGTGGTTCGAGTCCCGTACAGGCCTGATTTTTTTCAGGTCTGATTTTCGCTATTGCATAAATAGCCCTATCTACTGCGAGGATCGTGCATCATATGTATCTAATACCACAGTTCAAAATATATGAGCTTCATAATATTCATTGTATCTCATTTATCACTTTCACGGGTTTATTACGAATCAACTTAATGGCCTGCTCCCAGTTGGCTTGTTAGCTCAATTGGTAGAGCGCTGCACTAGT
The DNA here is from genome assembly GCF_964205215.1 of Stylophora pistillata. Classification (NCBI taxonomy): domain Eukaryota; kingdom Metazoa; phylum Cnidaria; class Anthozoa; order Scleractinia; family Pocilloporidae; genus Stylophora; species Stylophora pistillata. The sequence continues at coordinate 28,777,507 of NC_142520.1, forward strand.
ATTGCAGAGGTCAGTGGTTCGAGTCCCGTACAGGCCTGATTTTTTTCAGGTCTGATTTTTTCTATTGCATAAATAGCGCTATCTACTGCGAGGATCGTGCATCATACGTAATCTACATGAGGTAACATTAATGAGAAGTAGGATACAATAAAACATTATTTGATGGTATAATAACAAAGTAAACATGGTTTTAAGTACCTTGAGAGGATGGGCAGTTGGTGGATTGTGGAGAGTGAGCATGAGTTGCTATGGTGAATGCAGAGACTAAATAACAAAAATATGAGAAAACAACTTACATGAGGTAACATTAAGGAGAAGTAGGATACAAAAAAAACATTATTTGATGGTATAATAACAAAGTAAACATGGTTTTAAGTACCTTGAGAGGATAGGCAGTTGGTGGATTGTGGAGAGTGAGCATGAGTTGCTATGGTGGATGCAGGGACTAAATAACAAAAAGATGAGAAAACAATTTATATGAGGTAACATTAATGAGAAGTAGGATAAAAAAAAAACATTATTTGATGGTATAATAACAAAGTAAACATGGTTTAAGTACCTTGAGAGGATGGGCAGTTGGTGGATTGTGGAGAGTGAGCATGAGTTGCTATGGTGGATGCAGGGACTAAATGACAAAAAGATGAGAAAACAATTTACATGAGGTAACATTAATGAGAAGTAGGATACAAAAAAACATTATTTGATGGCATAATAACAAAGTAAACATGGTTTTCAGTACCTTGAGAGGATGGGCAGTTGGTGGGTTGTGGGGAGCAATACGTGCTGTGGTGGGTGCCAGAACTAAATACAATTTTAAGAAATCAGAGAATACATAAGGAAGCAATAATGAGGAGTATGCTACAAAAAATATTATTTGATGGTAGAATAACAACTAAACATCATGGTTTTAAGCACCTTGAGAAGATGGACAGTTGGTGGGTTGTTGACGTTCAAGATCAATTGCTGGTAGGTGCAGAACAGACAATGGTTATGAAAAAATAATAAACACCAAAAATAGATATGTTTGTTGTTAAAATGAGGACTAGAAATAACATTAGTTTACTGCATCATAGCAAAGTTAAGGTGGCTCAAAAAAGTAATATTTCAGTGAGAAGTCTGGGCTCTAACATGCAATTTAGCGCTAAGCATCATGGTCACCAGAGGAGTCCTGAGAAATTCCCCAAGAGTTCAAGTTTGCAAAGCTCACAACAAGCATGGTGGAACAAAGTCTATGTTTCCAACTAGTTCAATGAGGTGTTTGGCATATCACTTGTTTTTATCTTCAAAAACAGCCATTCTTCAGGCAATTCCAAATGAAAAAAAAATCCTTTTAAACTGCTTTGCTGGAATATAAATAAAAATTGCAGTTGATGTCAGTTGATGTTGTGATCGATTGTGTCGGCTATCAATAGATAAAAAACAGCAAGAAAAAAGTACCTTGTTCCTTTTACTAGGTCAGTCTCGCCTTCGGGTATTTGTAGTACTCTTCTTCTACAAAGGCAGAATGCATGTGTGAGATTTTAACAAAAATCGTGGAGTGGTATTTTTCCAATCTTGAAATTTCCATTTTTTTAAATGTCAGCAAAATTTACCGTAACTGTGCATAATTTTTTCTAATTTTCCCTGTATCTTCTTGTGTGTGTAATAAAAAGATTTTTACAAAAACAAATACATTGTATGGGGTTACTGGCTTACTTTTTAAGATAGATGCAATTGATGGCAAAAAGAGGGTCAAGTTTGTTGCTATGTATCAGAACAGTACTACCTTAATTATGACTTCAACTCAACAAAAGGTACAGTGGAGAGTTACCTTAAAAAAAAATGTGCAGCAATTCAAAATGTGCAGTTCCAAGCTTGAAAAATTGCACCTAGCTCTAAAAGTCTCCAAAAAACAGAAAACTGTCTTGTTTTTTGAGCCACCTTTAGATGGCATTACACACCTTGAGATGAAAATGAAGAGATTAAGCATTTGGACACTATGAGACATCAATATAATTAATTAATGATCAAATATAGATGAATGAGTAATCAGTGATTAATTGTGTGAGAACAATGAGAATTAATTGTGTGAGAACAATGAGAAATTGATGCGCAATAAAAACCCAAGAATTTTGTGGTCTATTGATTTCTCACCAATGTCACTGATTTTTTGAAGTGTTTGTTTCTCTGGACCTCTTTTGTTTTCTGTTAACAAAAGATGTCAGGTAGACAAGTGCAATATTAACTGGCTCCTATTAAGTTATACAAAATATTATGGTTTGATGCTCTATTACACTGAATAATCAATGAAATAAATATTAAGTAAGTGATGATTGACTGACAGGTTGGACTCCCATTGAATAGTCATCCATAACTCACCGATCACTGGCAAAAATCAGTGTCTAATCAGCTGATTTAAACCCTGGATAAGACATTATAATTAATATTATTTTCTTATGACAATTTCAGATATCATTGAATATGAAAAGCGATTTAAGTTTAACAAGATTCACATAGGCCAATAAAAATCATTAAGTTCTCACCATATTGTACACTGAATGCCTCAAACATGTCTTTAACTGTCTGGGCAAAGTCTGAATTGCTCCTTACAAATTCTTCCCCATGTCCAGGGATGCCATAGTAATAAAATGATTTCCTGGTTCCATGTTTGACCTGGTAAAATACTGCAACATCAAAGTCTGACTTGACATGCAATATATCAGCCTGAAAAATATTGGGGGTTCACAGTCAATTAATAAGAAACAGTACAAAATAAACACTTGTTTCTGTAAATGTAGTGCTATGTACTGCATTGTTCTTTTAGCAAAAACAAGACAAAATCTTACTAAGCTAAATGTAGTTTTACCCTCTTCTCCAGAAGCTCTCTCTGGATGGTTGCATTGACCTTTCCCATTTTATGATGGTGCTCTCAATCCTTTTCCTTCTTTTTAAATTCAAACAAACAGCCAGCATTTTTGCAACGCTTGCTGGCTACGGGGCTCTCAAATGAGCAATCAGAACACCTCTGTTGAAAGAATAAAGTTAATTGTCCAAATAATTTAATTACCATTAGATTCAGGTTTCTTGAGATAATAAATTAAAGCTACTCTTGATGTAATGTAAATAGTTGATGTACATGTATGTATCTACTGTTCCAACTTGACGCTTAAAAGACTCTAGATACCGAACTGCAAGAGCACTAGCGGTTACACCCAGTCTTGACTTGGATAATGCATCTAGTCTTCTTTCTCTCATTCTTGTAAACTTTTGAACTATTATAGACCCAATGGGAATTGTGGAAAACCCTTCCAAGCCTCCTTAGGTGACTGCAAGGGCCCAGCATTCTGTAATCGGTTATCCCCTATTGGGCTTAACTTTTTGCTCTCTCAAATTATGTAAATTAATGGCTTATCCATTTTGAAATCACTGGTTATCCTTGCAATGAGATTGGCTCTCAGTGGCGCTATTTAATCGCAAATTGCACTATCTTTTGCTTTAAATCACACTTTTTCCTCAGCCAATGAAAATGGGACAGTAAAACAAAACAACCAATCAGATTTGAAGGTTTTTTTTAAACTACCCAATCACATTACAGGTAAATGTAAGATTTGGCTATTAAATAATGTGATTTCAAAATGGATCTAATAAAGTGGCAATTGAACTTCGGATCACGAAATTTTGCTCTGAAATCCTACTTGTGATTTCAAATTGAACTCGCACATTTTGCTTGTTTGATTTTGAAATCACGCGTATGAGTTCAGATCTAATAGTATACATGAAAAAATATCTCAGTTCTGATTGGTTAAGATGAATGCAGTTTTCAGTTAATTCAGTGCAGAAGAGAGTGAATTCAGTGCAGAAGAGGATTAGTTCAGTGCAAAGAAAGAAACAAACCAGACATTCTGATTGGTCAGAATGATTGGTCAATGTCATTGTCAAGGTCAATGTACATGACACTTGTAGGGTTTGAATAAATTCTTTTTGCACCTGATGCGCACGCTTTTCTTCTGCATAGTTATGAGAAGCTACCTCGTCTTTTTTTCATGTTTATCATTAATAGATAATCACATGATTTTCTCTTGCAATTTGGAATAAATAAGCACTTGTAAATTTTTTAAAAGACCACAAATTGCACTCGCCCTATGGGCTCATGCAATGTTAGTCTTTGAAAAATTTCCTCATGCTTATTTATTCCATATTGCAGTTGAAATCATGTGATTACCTATACAAAATAATTGCAATCCACTCAGATCAATTACCATTATTCATCATATTTGGTTCAGTTCTTGAGCTAACAACCCAAAAATAATTCCATTAGCAAACAGTTTGATTAAAATAAGGGTGACTGGAAAAAAAAAAACTGCATGACAATCTTTTGGGAGCCCTTCGGGCTCCAGTTTTTAAAAGTTAGCAGCCCCGGCCAATTGTTTTCTTTGGAGCCCAGTTAGGAATGAAAGATCCAATTAGGTGCCCACAATTAAGTACTGCATTAAAAAAAAAAAGAAAATAGAATTCTACTTACCTATCTTATCAGTCATGCCTAATTAGATTCTCAATGTTTCCACTCTTAGCCCCATTCCTACCACAACCAGACACCCTCTCCAACTGACAGCCATTTTGAATTTTTTTTCAACAAGCACCCAAATTTATTCAAGCCATCACCAACAACCAGGCTCTCTATAATGTTTTTTTATTTGAGGACATTTATGTATGCCCTCAGTTGTTGGGTGACAAAACATAGGATGTACACATAAATAAATAGTTTCTGCAGCATACTTCCCCTTCAGCCCTCTAAATCACAAACATAACAGAATTTCTCCTTGCAATATCAATACAATGTCATGGAAACACACGATGAAAATAGAAAAAACTATCAACAACAGGATTATCAATTGATCCCATACCAAATTCTCCAAACTCATAACATATGAAAAGTATGACAGACAGTAAGGAGAAATAGTACTGTCAGGAGAGATTTTAGTGTCCTATACAGGTGAAAATTTTTAGTACACAATTCTGTGTGTTCACTTCCTTTACATTTGTTTAAAAGTATGTCTGGTTTGCAACTGAGCTTTAGATGGCAAATTAGCTTCTTTTCCTTATTCTGTTTCCCTAGCTAAAAGTTTGTAACTGCTGTGATAATCTCATTTGATATTTGATAAAAGTTACTCATTATTAAAACTGTGATGGTTGCTATCCTCTTTTGATCACCCAAACCAGAAAGTTTATGTGAATTAGATGTGATTAAGCTCCTTAACTGTCAAGGCCTCTAATCCTTCAGACTCCTTCCCTCTATCCAAACCTACTCCCCCCCCTTCCATCACAGACACAAAAACTCCAACACCAACTGTGAAATAAGTGTCAACATTTTCTCTTTTAATGTAAATGAGAGCAAAATGAATATTGAGAAAATATGATTAAAAACAACAGTATTGTTTTCAAATACCTTTGCTTTCTGTGCATATTTTAGTTTATATTACGCTGGTAAGTTTCTTTGTGTAAATAACTTATTCAGCAGAGAGAAAATCTATTTCACACCTTCCAAGGGGGCCTCTGGGATTGGCTTGTTGGCCATCCAAGACAAATAAGCATTCCAAAATATTGCTACCAACTGAACAAACCCCACACGATGCTGAATTGGAACAAACGTAAAGTTAATCACCTGTGCTAGAGGCCATATTTTGTAATTGGTAATCATTGTCTCTATATAGCGTTCCTGAAGCATTTCTTTAATTTCAGAAGGTCTTTTCTGAGCTAAAGTCTCTGTAACACCAAAGAAGAAACAAATCATCCATGGAGCAAAGAGGGCCTGATCAAGAAGCATCTTTTTGAAGCCAGCAGTCTTTGCTACTCCAGGAACAAGTCTGTCCAACGTCAGGTACCATGTTCTCAACACAGGGCCAATAATTAAACCAACTACACCCATACATTCTGTCCTGGCAAAATTGTGAGTTACCCCTTTCTGCTCAACAAACTGTTGTGTAACAACATCACCAGTGGCAACAAGAACACCTATAAAAAAAAAATTAAAAGAATAAACAAACACAAACAAAAGAGCATGATTGCTTGAGAAACATAGTTTACATAGTGATTGTGACAAGTAAAGTTGAACAAGTTCTGTAACCCTTTAACTCCCAAAAGTGATTAACCTGTAACTTCTCCTTATAATATCCTTACATTATCCAGTAATCAAGTAATGAGAATACTTCAACTTATCAGTAGAAGTTGTTGTCTTGATCTACAGTGTAACACCAAATTCTTGTAACTCATTCACAAGGAAATGTGTAGCAGCTAGAGGGGAGAATTCATAATCAAACCTTGGGAGTTATATTAGTTTAGTATTTAAAGTTGGCATTCTTTAAAAGCTGCTGACAAGAGTACAGCCCACTTGCAAAAGCCTCTCCAAAGGAATGAAAAGCTACTGCTACACCAACAACAAATGATGGCTCCAAACTTGGCACAAAAGTCTGAATGTGCTGTACAGTTTACATGTGTCAGTAAACAGCTTTATTATCCAACTACACTCCATGAAGTACAAATAACGCCTTCAACAAGTACAAATATCAAGCAGTATTTGTACTCCAGAGAACCCATTAGACAGGTTTTCTTGCATTGCCCAAGCAAGGAATTGGATTGAAGTTCCAAACAAAAATGGCTAACGATTATTTTGAATCACTTTTCTAATGACGAAGAGTTGGGATGGCTGGCAAATATTGATCCAAATTTATTAGATAAACCGAACAAAGAAAAGCAGTTAGATGACAATGAAGTTTCATCATTTATTAGAGAAAATAGAAATGTCAGCAACATGACAACACGCCAATTCCATTCTGCTTCGCATACTTCTGTCATGCACTCCCCTTAAATAAATGTCTGCGAAATTTGCCTGCAGCGAAAGAACAATTTAGCATGCTAGATAATAAATAACTTATTAGATGTTTTGGTGTGTGGTAGCACTGCGTATTTTTACTTGTTATTGGTATTTTAACTGACCCTACGGGCTCATCAAAATATGGTACAACCCATCGAGTACTCAGCCATACTACAAAACAAAACATATAATAAATACATAAATTAGAGTCTGCATGAGCAAACCTCAAGGATTTTTCCACTGTTTCATGTGTGACTTTGAACTACATTTTTCCTTGTTTGCAACTACATGAGCCTTCATTTCCTCTGTTGCCTCATTTATATGCACACCAAGATGTCAAATAATTAAATAAATAAATAAATACGTAAATTGAAGCTCCCCCTTAGAGGCTCTTCAGCCACAATGTAAACTAACCAAGTGCTTAAAAATCCCCACTGACAGGAGGCAAACCAGTACAGCGGATTACAAGTCCAGCACCCTAACCACTCGGCCACGCCGCTGAGGGAAATTTAAGTAATTGCCCTGGGCAGTTACCAAAATTTGGAAAACATTAAAAAAGGGTTAGCTTTTCCTAAAAATTTTATAACTTCTTCGATGGTCAATGTTTTTCAGCAAGGTTGCTTTCATTGTTTTGGGGTTGTTGTACAAAATAAAACCATTATTCAGCTTACTCGTGCGTTTTACAGTTCATTGACACTAACAGACCACTGAAATGACTTACAACGAACCTGCGTAACAGCGTTCGATGTTATCTTAAAAAAAAAAAGAAACTTTGCCCTTTTTATCACAACCAAGCAATCGCTTGATTCGTTGTAAAATTAAGGATTTATATCACTTGTGTTTACAGAAGTTACAGAAATTTCCCTCCTCGCTGCACAACTCGGGAAATTACTGCAACTTCTAAAAAACACGCGTGAAGTTAACTCGTCCCCACGTGATTATCTGTCCAGTTCGTTCTAAACATTGAGCGTGAGCCTACCCATTTTCGAAAAGGACCTGCGAATATTTTGACAGTTTTTCTCACCTGTGCCAATAGTTTGAGTTTTCCATGGGTGAGCTATGAGTAACTGTTGATATTTGGCCCAAGCTCTCACGAGAATCCTCATTGCAAACTCCTTTTTCAAGGTGATACAAAATGCAACGATGTTCCGGCCATGTTGGAAACCGAAGCACCCTGGGTCAAGAATGACAAGTTAGGAGCTTTCGCTCCAAACTCAAAATAGCCAGCGTCAGTCCCTTAGGGTGGCATTGTCAAAAACAGCGAGGTGTCCAAAATCGCGCATAGTAGAAACTCAAGCTTCGAATTCGAGCTTAGCCTGGGTGCTGCCTTTTTTTGGTTCTTCACTAAAGAAGGGCCATTGCTCCATTAAATGAACTAACTAGATGTCATGACCAAAATAGCTTATTATCAGACCCTAAGATTAGATTTAAAAAGTTTATTAATGGAAGATGTTATGGGGGTATGAAAGAGGAGGGAGTGTCATTCACTCAAGAACCCCTTCAACTATGCACCGAGGGAAAAACGAAATTAACTTCAAATCTAAACGAACGATTGGCGTCCATTCAATGTGATTAATCGAGTGAGTAGCTGAGGCATTCTTTTCTCATGTTCACTTCTAGACTGCCCCTATTGTGAAAGTTTCATCATCTTGAAAGATTGTGATGACGATTTCGAAACGCAAAAATTTCTGCCAATGGATGTTTATCAATAAAGATTTAGAAATGCAAAGACTAGCAAAAACTAACTAAATAAAAATGAAATAAAAAATGAAATAAAAAATGAAGTTTGTGGCAAGGTGTTACACCTTGCCACAAACTTCATTTTTTATTTCTCCTTGACAATGGCGTCATGATGACACCGAAACGTCGGTTTTTATCGTTAGTTTTTGCTAGTCTTTGAATGGATGTTTACTGCGTGAAAAATAAATATGTTCGGTTCTACCCCGTACTTCATGCAAGGCTTTACTGATATAGAAGCGACCACGGGGACACAAACCAAGTGCGCCGAGGGAATCTTATTGAAAAATATTACTGTCATTCTAAAAAGGTTCCTTACAAGAGGGATCTGTACACTTAACCTATTATTTTTTGTGTTAAATGAACTCAAAGACTAGCAGTGTAACATTTCGTTACCTTTATTGACTTCTTCTTCAGTCGCTGAAAAGCTGGCCGTTGTCGAGAGGTTTTTTTGGAAGTTGGGGAAGTGCTTTAGTGGCCGTTGGCGTTGTAGAGAGGTTTAAACAAACCAAAAGGAGCCGGTGTGGAGAGGTGGCCGTTAGTGGATGTTCGACTGTATGAATATAATAAAATGCTTTTCGCAATACATCGATTGTAAGGACCTGAGAAAATGTTATGTGTTGATATGTTCTAAAGGTACTGCTCAATCGAAGATTTTTCCTTTGAATTATCAACACAACGTCACGCGATCTTATGGCCGTGAAGTCATGTAAACAACGTTGGTGAAATTATATAACGCCATGTCTTGTAAATGCAAGAAATTCGTTCGTTCTTTGCTTCTGAACGGTCTATTTTAGAACTTTTTCTTCGATAAAGAGATATTTTGTGGTCATTTTGCCACGTATTTCATTAGTAGCTTTTGGTTAAAAGAATGTATTATACAGTTAACAGTAGATATTTTGAACTACGGTATCAGATACGTATGATGCACGATCCTCGCAGTAGATAGCGCTATTTATGCAATAGCGAAAATCAGACCTGAAAAAAATCGAGCCTGTACGTGATTCGAACCACTGACCTCTGCGATACTAGTGCAGCGCTCTACCAATTGAGCTAACAAGCATCATACGTATCTAATACCGCAGTTCAAAATATATGAACTCTATCTGTTCATTGTATCCGATTTATCACTTTCACGAATCAACTTAACGAACTACTCCCAGTTGGCTTGTTAGCTAAATTGGTAGAGCGCTGCACTAGTATCGCAGAGGTCAGTGGTTCAAATCCCATATAGGCCTGACTTTTTTTTGTTTTTTTTTGTTTTTGTTTTTTTGTTTTTTGTTGCAGGTCTGATTTTCGCTATCGCATAAATAGCGCTATCTACTGCGAGGATCGTGCATCATACGTATCTAATACCGCAGTTCAAAATATATGAACTCCATATATTCATTGTACCCGATTAATAAGTTTTGTTCGCTAATTGAAGTGAGTCATGACCCATAACAAGTAACACTTCCTCTTTCAATCAGAAAACGTATTTGAGAAGGGAGGCATAACGAAATATTGTTGTCGATAGTTGGAATTTTCTCCCAACGAACCGTTACCCGTGAAATTTTAAGGTGGCTTGTACCGCTTTTCGTCTTTTTGATGGTTTGTAACTTTGAAAGAATACAACAGAAAGACTTACTAAGGCCAGTTGAACACTTTTAGGGGGTTGAATTATATAATCATTGGTTATCCAAAAACTAGGTGTCATTTCGTCACAAGCAGTTTCCATGGCAACGCTTTCATAGGCTTATTCAGACCCCTTTTTTAGCTTGTGGCTTAAATAATTCGAAAACTAACCTGGTGACCCCATGATTTTTTTTCTGTGATTGCTTTTGGCACTTCAAAAGGAAAATGCACAAAGATTTTTAAAAAATTATACGTAGCGGAATTTCAGAAAATCTAGAAAAAAGGCAATTTTCAGACATCGCAAATTTCCTTCCGTAGAATTTTCTATTTTTTTTCTGATGATTCCTTTCGACGTAAGATACGTCGTTATTATCATATTAGAACAATAAAAAGAAGGGGTCACCGGACTTGTTTTCATGCAATAGCTTTCGTGAGTTTAGCAATTTCCACGCGCGTTCTCGCGCATTTAAAAATCTGGCTTATAAGATCGACATTTGCTCATGATCTGTTATAGCTACCGCTGACAATTGTGTGTGTTCGCGCGCGCGCCTACGATCTGATGTTTACAGACGTTTACTGCTAATTAAGAAAATCATTAAACAGCTGTCAAAGATAGCCTCCCGGGCTCATCTTAAAAATCCTACACACGCCCTCTGGCTGTATCATATTATTTTCCTTTAAGTTTCAAAGTCTTCTTCCACTTCAGGTAGATTATCCTTCACTTGAGTTCTTCTTTTTTCGCCGTCGCAAGATTTCATATCAGTTGAATATTTCTTTTAAATGTAAAGTGAAGCAAACCTTTACTTCTCCAAAAATCGTCTTCTTTATCTTAGTTTCTATCTCCTGCATTCACAGTAGCCGCTCAACGCATCAAATACAAGCTCTGAGGTAAACTTCTCACAAAAGTAGAAAAAATTCAATGCGCCGCCATCTTTATTTTGAATTTTCATCTTTTGATCTCGCGCTTCTTTCGCACGTTTCTCTCGCGCGCGTCACGCAAGAGTGACCTGTTCCCCGTGCGAGGAAACTGGTACGAGCCCCCTTAACGTGACATGATATTTTTAGCATTACAGTGTTTTAAACTCTTATGCAATTCTGTGTCATTTACTACAAAAATTTTCGACCTCCTCTCGTACTGTCTACCAATGTCCTCGTTGGGATATAAAAGAAATCCTTTAATACCCATGTGGTCTCTCAGGAAACAGTTTTCTTTCCCATGGATTCAGTCGTTGAATTATCATCATCAGAATCTTTTTTCTAAGAGATGTTCATCGAACTGACCATGATAACAAGTGAACGCTTTATTAGTGTAAAGCGAAGAACTTTCTAGCCTCGCACGTCTTGCACCTTAAAACTGCGGCAATTTTTTTGTGCCAAGCCGAAAAGCTTCCCAAACTTCTTTTGTCTCTTTGAACCTTCGAGATATCCGCGGATATTTTCACATTTCCACATTTCCACACAGAGATATGACTTGCCTGCTACATCATGGACAAAGAAAAGGTTTGCAAACGTACACTTTTTGACGAAATTTGCCAAGTCTTTGTTTATTATCTAGCTCGACTGTCGATGACGAACAAACAACTTGCCTCCATAGGGACAAGGGCCCAGTTGTTCGAAGACGATCAGCGTTAAATTTTTTAGTCCAGGTTACTTTATTTCTCTCTGCAAGAGCTTTTTTGGTATTTTTTTAAGAGTATCCAGTCATCGAACTTTAGACTAAAAAAATCATGCTGTTTTTTTTTTCTTTGAATGCTTTCAGGTGTGAAATCAAATTTTACAGTAACCCTGGGTTATATTAATAACTTAGCTTTGTGATATATGTTCAGTTCTACAAGAACAGAATTTGTATTGTTATTAACGCTCAGCTTTTGCTCGTTTGCTATGTTCATCCACCGGATGGATAACAAAGTACATAATATCTGCTCTCTCGGGAAACAGTTGATTTTTTTCCTGGCCTTCGAATCTCAATGTTTCCCTCGGAAGCAGACATTAACTGCATATTTCTTCATGGTACGAATTCAAGCGCAAGAACTGCGTGAAGACCATGATGCATTGGACGATTTTCGTGTTTGCATCCTATGCATTTGGCCTGGTCCTAACGGCTAAAAGTACGTTTGAGTTCAATTTGTTTCTTTCTGAAGCGTTATATGGCATTCTTAGATCTGAAATTTAGAGCTTAGCTTCTCTTTCACAATTACGTATACCGTCAGATAATCACGAAAGCACAAACTGGCTGTTAAAACTTGATTAGCATCCAAAGGCTTCCGAAAAAAAGTTTCACGACTGGGTCCAACACGAGCGTCCAGTAGGCTTTTTAGGGCTTGTTGATTTTCACTGTAACTTGAAAGAGTGGTGGAAGAAACGTGTTCTTAACTAAGTATGCTTTTCCGCTATACTCCTGGGGCGTCTGCATTTGAGTATGGCCTCGTTACCTGTTTAGTTGGTGCATCCACGAGAGATACACCAGAAGTAGTTGTGTAATTTGCACACTCATTTATTCCACTTTCAGACAGTTTCTTACTATTTCTTTTCTTATAATTCCTAAAAATGGAGTCCAGTGTTGTCTTTGTTGAAAGATACATATGGTCCATACGATCCATTCACACGGCGTAAGGACTCGTTCCTCTATAATTTCTCAAGAAAATGGCAGGTTTTACAGAGGAAAATTCGTCCGTTTAGGAAAAAAACAATATCGCCCACAAGGATTTCTCGGTCGCCCAGCTTCTCCGGAAAACTAAATCGAGAAACCTTATAGACGAGGTGAGAACAAACAACCTCACTCGTCCCCGGTTGTCTGTAACTTTACATTCAGAAACTTTCTTGAAAACGGCAACTTTAGCTTGAGCTTATATCCACAAAATGAAAACAAACCATGGGAATTTTAAAAATGCCGCCAATTTACCATGGTAATGTGGCTATAGAAACATTGTCCTGCCCGTTCCTTTGCGCGCGTAAAATTTCTTGCGTATTACAAGCATGCGCACTCATTTTACCGCTCTGTTCCTTGTCTTTATAACTTTTGCGCATGCACAGACTTTTTGAACGCTGCGTTCCTATTGTGGAACTAATTTCTCAACTTTTTGTCATTGCACACATAGTTATTTACTTAAAGTTGCCATCATGTAACAAAAGGAGGAAAATTGACGGAATTTACAGGCAGCCACTTGTGAATGTTATAATGATGATAATGATGATAATAATAATAAAAATAATAATAATAAGAAGAAGAAGAAGAAGAAGAAGAAAAGAATTTATATAGCGCCATTTTTAATGAGCTCAGTGGCTTATGTTAACAATATTTTGAGCTGACAGTATTCAAAATTTTGACTCACTCTCTAGGGGACCGTAGATTACAAATTCCGGCGATAGGTGAAATCAGAAGGTTAGAAAAGTCAGCAGGCCAATGTTAGGCAACCTTAATGGAGAAGCCGACGCTTGGGATCTTTCCTGATTGTTTCCAGGAGATATCTTGAAAAGTTAATCGCACAAAATTACAGACTTTAACTTTTGGGCATCTAATGAGAATGAAGGACGGTCGAGGGTGATTACACACTGACAAAGCTGTTAATCCTCTACCTCCCCTGATACCTCTCTTGGCTTTTCCAGTTACACTGGCAGGTTAAGGGCAAAACTAGGCGCTTACCATATTAACTAAAACGAGCTCGTGAAAATGAAAGAATATCAACTTGTTCCAAAAATTTTCTTTTTGCAAAAGCAACTTACAGCAATAGGGATCGCTATGTTGGTGGCGGTTGCATCGCCAGAAATCGAGGACATTTTGCTCCCGCATTCATTGGTCAGCGGATTGGAGTCGGATGAAAACAAAGATAGTGGTTAGGACAAGTTCCATATTAAATATGGAGCGATTTAAATTCTATGGACCTTCTTTATGGAGAAAAAAGGAAAAAAAATAGCTTTGAACATATCTCTCGGTATGTTTAAGGCAGAGCGACTTATAACAATTTGCTGACTGATGTAATGAAAGGGACAATCTGTACAATACTTCAATGTCCATTCAAACTGGCTTTATTTGTAATCGTCTACCGATGTCAGACATTTTGGAAATTGTAGCTTAAACCACTTGCATTAAATTATGGGAAAATCTAGGCAAATCTTACTTGAAAAGGGCTTTTTCTCCCAGTTGAAAACACAGTTCAACGAACGTACGATGCAGATCTCTTTGATCTGCTTCCTAATTTTCGCGCGAAAAAATAAATTTGTTCAAGGCAACTTTAGTATGAGAGGGTCTGGATTGAGGTTATTTCCCGTCAAACATTGCTGAATAAAAAAAAACAAATATGGCGACAGTTTAAAGGTTTCGCAGAGGGTTTTTCTTTTAACGCTTTCCCTTCTGGTGCGTTCTCAAGGATGGTCTCAGATCACAGACTCCACAGAGCAAAAATAGCAATTTTCAAGCTCTTTTGGAAGTATCTTATTGTCAAGAAATGTCTCTTTTTATGGACGATTTGCTTACTTCGAACTTCCCTTTATTCAATGCGAGTCGGAGCTAGTTGACTTCTTGGAGGGTTGCTCCTCAAATCGACGATCCTTTGCCATGGATTACGTTATATTTGAGACAGACTAGAGGTAATGGCTAGCCTCGAATATCGAACATTGCTGACATTGCTGGAAGTAAGTAGACAAACAGCTTTTGAATTATTTTTATGCTAGAAGTACAGCTTAATCTCTACTGAACTTGTTTCGAGTCGGAGCTAGGGAATACTCTGACTCGTATTTGTTGTATTTTGGATTTTTGTGGAAATCCCATACATTTCCTTACACGATTTCGCCGCCATTAATTCCTCAATACGCACGCGCGTCCGGCATCTTGACCCAAATTTCTGGCAATTGTTGCTGTTATTTTTACTTTCTCCAATTAAAATTACAAACCATGGCGTGTTCGGTTTCAGTTCCCATAATTTCATTAATTGTACCGTGTATTATCATGTTCAAAGCGAGCCGTTTAACCCGTACATAACGCCTGAAAACACATTTTGAAAACCGTGTTTTTGAGATAGAAGTGGGGGAATTAATTATCAATCTAATGAACCAGGTATTTTTTTTATGATTAATTTTCAAACATCTAGTCCAACCGATATTGTTCTTTGGAAAATGAATGACTTAGAGTTGATCAAACGATATTCCAAGGGATGAAAGCATCGGAAACATACAGTCTAAGCACTTTAAAAAAGGAATTTTGTTTTTCAGGCATGAAACGGCAGTCTTTATTTAAAATTAAGCATATGTGCACATCTTTGATATTGTTATGATACACTTTGCAAAATATCTTCAATAGACCAATATTCATAAGAAAGAGAAAAGCACGTAAGATTTGACTGCTTACAGCTTAACTTACCGCCTCCCGGTTAGCTCAATTGGTATAGTGCCAGACTGTTGTGCGGGAGGTCGAGAGTTCAAATCCGGCCAGACCAACACTCAGGGTCTGTAAATAACTAACTAGAAAGTGCTGCCTTTGTAATAATTTCTGCAAACGGTTAGACTTTCTAGTGTTCTCGGATAGGGATGATAAATGGAGGTCCCGTCTCACAAGCCCTTATATGTGAGAACCTTACACCCTTATACGCCCTTATTAAAGAACCCACACACTCCTCGAAAAGAGTTGGGCACATAGTGCCCGGTGTTGGGGTCTATCTTTTTGCAGTGTCTATCCAGGGTGAATTGCACTAACCCTTCAAAACAAGCAAACTGTATAACTTATATCTGATTTCTGTAGTTTTTTCTTCCTTTTTAATAAATGTAATATACTGAGTTAATTCTCCTTGGTATTAAAGACGCGTGGCAGCAAACATCATGGCCTTACTCAACACAACTTTATTTTGCTGAGTAATTTGGGTATTTGTATAATTTGCGAGGCACTATGGGTACTCATTCAATACATTAAAGTGAATGATTATTATGGTATACGTTAACTGAATGGTTGTCAGAAAGCAAAGTCATTGAGAGTTAGCTCTCCGAAATCTTATGAGAGTTATCGTTCTTTTTAAAAAAACATGTCTTGTACTGATTTGATATTATACCACGAAAAAGCACGTAACGTTTTCTGTTGATAGCTACACTCATTCTTGACTTGAGAGTATTTAAATGTGTTTTTGCATGTTTTACCAATATCTGTCACAGTACTTATAAAGTTTTTGCACGTTGTCTGACTTTAATCGTCAAGATAATTTGGATATATCAACAAAGTTGAAATGGTAAATTGACCACAGTAACGATTATAAAAGCTGACATTTCAAGCGTTAGCCCTTCGTCGGAGCGAATAGAGGAATTGTTGGTTGTGTGTGCTTTTAAAGGCAGAAAATGGAGCTACGTTATTGGTGGGAACATGGCAATGAAGGTGTTCTCGGAATCAGTCACCTAGTCTTCTACCTGTTTCGCCAATGTATATCTTTTTGCAATAAGTGCAAGTTATGCAATAGATTACATCGGCGGAAGTGCATGTGAAGTGATCAGTGATCTTAATGGATGGTTTAGGTCCCGATATTTTATCAGTGTTGTGAATAAAAGGACGCATTTTGCATCGTGCATGAGTGCATTTAAAAGTGCCTGGTTGATCATTAGTCTGAAAAGAACTTCTGACCAAAAAATTGCCTATGTTTTTGTCGCGTTTGAATGAAATGAGCGGAGGCTGCGAAAGATAGTGCTTGTCTCTGGATCATTTTGAAGTAATTTAAAGCTTTAAAGAGTGATGGATTTAACTGAGTGATGGAAAGGAATGACAAGGACACATCGAAACCAGTCGCTAGACATTTTGATTTACCTAATCATTCTAAGCAACATATGGCAAACTGCGGTCTTTCCTTACACTTAGGTAGCACGGAAAGCCGTAAAAATCTTGAACAAAAGCTCATTTTTCAAACCGGCAGTCTAAATCCCACAGGATCAATGAAAGCTTTTCATTCCACTAATTTATTCTTGTTTTTCTCGTTGCAATGTTCCCACCAATAACATAGCTCCATTTTCTGCCTTTAAAAGCACACACAATCCACAATTCCTCCATTCGCTCCGACGAAGGGCTAACGCTCGAAACGTCAGCTTTTGTAATTGTTATGGTGGCTAATTTACCATTTCAACTTTGTTGATATATCCAAATTATTTCATTACTCCCACCGACGTAGCCCCAAACAGTTTCTTTCAAAACTATCAGCCTTTAATCGTCAAGGTTTTTCTTTAATGTAAATTTAAACCTGTCATATTTTTTCATATTTTTATATTTTTTTTTTTTTGGCTTTTTTGACCAAAGAAACTCATTGTGACAACCAATTCGTGCTTTTTGCAATCACGCGCAAAATATACAGGAAATTGATAATTTAAATTTATTCAAGCAAATAAAGTAACTCTGCAGTAAAAATGAGTCATGATTTCTCTATCTGGTGACTTAAAAAGCCCCACTGTGGGATTTTTGTTTGGATGGACAGGGAGATGAGTTGAATCAATTCATTTTCCACGTATATAACCACTTATTTCTTCACTGAATAATGTATTTGCAGCAGAATTCCTTAATAGAATGGGCTGAAAACTGAAAAAAAATTGATGCAATTAAGAATTCAATACAAAAAGAGTATAAGACTGGAGTTTTCTAAAGAATGAAAGAAAATAGAGCTAAAAGAGGGCGGATGCAAAGTTCAGTTAAAGCTAAAAATCGTTTGGCCTCGATCAACAACGTTTTCTGTATTGGACTTCAGGACCAATCTTACACTTACGTTTCGCAGTTTGTTTGGGACAAGACAGCAACAAGTCACATAACACGAGAAGCCCACTTAATTACGAATGTGGTCCAATACTCAGAAACAATTTACAATACACCACTTGAATAAAGCCCTTGAAGTATAAAATTTGATTAATCGCAGCACTGCATTAATTCGAGAGAAGCTACTCACTGAGAGCAAAACTTGTCAGAGTTTTGTTACATCCTTGGCCAACAAACAGACATTAACATCATGAAGACTTACAGTTTTTTTGTTAGTTTTATCTTTGCCATTGCCATGGCGAATGGATTTAGCACAGAAGAACATGTAAAACGTTTCTTTTGCCCTGAGCATAGAGCACTTCTGCCAGATTTGACCAGCTTACAGATCGAAGACCAGAATGCTGGTGCACGTGTTCCACAAAACAATGATTCTACCCGGTGTCTTGCCCACTGTGAGCCAGACTGCAAAAAGTTAGACGCGCCAGAATTTTTAACGGTAAGAAAATTTCTATTTCTTAATTTTTATTTATTGGTTCTGACGAAGGTTGCAATGCACTGCGAGTTTTTAAGTCTAATGAACGCGAGTTTTACAAGATTTCTAGTCTAAGATGTAACCGCTTCCGTTAGGATCGAAATACGTCGCGAAATATTTTGTGGTTTGATTTACGCTACCGCCGGGATTACCGCAGTATAGATAGGCATAGCGTATAGCTCGCGTTTCAGTTCTTCAGAAGATCCCGCGAGATCAAGATCTGTTAGTGAAAACTAGAAGACAAGTTAGAGCGAAAATCTCGATAGAAATCAAGACCCGCGAACGTTGGTAAGCAGCAATCTAATTAACTTTAAGGCTATGAAGCTATGTCGGTTTGTAATTCTGAAGTTATAGGTTTCGCTAGATTTCACTGTTTAAGTCCTTTTCAATATCACGTGCACTTGGTTTTATGATCATTCCTTAGCTGTAAAAGAAACAAATATTTAAGTGATTTCTTAATGTAACTATTTCAGTTGACCGCTTTGATTCGATAAATGCCCTGAGGCCACAAGAATAGGAGTACGTAGGAACAATAAAGGAAAGAATCGTATATCCATATTGGTTTGGTGTTTTCGATTGCGCGTGTAACAACCCGGGAACGAGCATTGGTGCTGCGCCTCTTTGGTGAAACCCATGAAAACTATAGGTATCGAATTTTAAAAAACTCTTCAAGTTGATGCATCTTTAGTTCCTCCTGAAAAGTTTCGATCTCTATCAGTAACATTCTTGGTCTTCTAAAAATCTCCTCTTGTTTTTATTGAACAGAAAAACGCCAGCTTCCATGAATTCCAAGAGATGACAATCAACTATGTTCTGGCTTCTGCTGTCGTCTTTAACAAAAGTCCATTGAACAAATGCCAGTTTATGTTGCTGTACTTGTTTGATTGCTGCCGAAGTTGTAACGCAGTCTACAAAAAAATAATGTATGGATCGAGATGGCGCTTTATACGGCGGTCCAGAGCATTGTTATCGTGAATCCTATAAATGCATGTGCATATGCATGGACAAGAACTCACTGCCAGAAATCGCCCCCTTCGCTGGACCTTAAGTTCCCTAAGAATTGTTTCAACTTTTCCTTTGCTTCGGCATTCATATGCTGAGGAGTGTATCTTACCCATTCACTTTATTTCCCCCAATCAGTTCATCAACTGCATTGTACTTTGTTAGCGTTGCTTTGCAGTTTAAATCTCGAGAGCTTCAAGTACTTGCTTCCTTGTAATGAAGTTGTTGTAACCTATTGTCAAAATAAATGCTTGAAAATAAATTTGTTTTTGTCCCAAAAATGACTGAGCAAATAAAAAAATTACTTAAATGAAAAAGTATATGATTGGAAATTAAAGCTCTTCTTCTTTTAACCTCTCATCAAGTGCACCCTTTAGATACTTTTTGAAGCAGTTGTACTCTATTTAAAACACACAAAAAAACAACAACAAAAAACACTTTATCTCAGTTTGACTAAAATGCACCATTTTTCCTCTGAACAGAGTGATATGCCCATCGAATGCAGGGAAACATCGACAAAATGATATCTTTCTTAACTATCTAATTTAGTACAATCCCGATTGGTAAAATGCCCTCACTACAAAATATTCATTTTCTCTTGTTAGATCACGACAATACAAGTATAAGGAAAGTGCACAAACCTATAAAATCTATGAATTTACTTGATATTCAAGAACACCTTTATTATTTTTTGCTGCCTTGAACCCTTTAAGGGAATAATAGAAAAAGGTGGCTTATGGATTGTAATAAACGAGATTGGCTTGCTTGTTCTTAATACCAAACTGTTAAAGCAATATTACTGTGCACGGATGAACTTAATCTTGTTGCAGGTGATATTAATGTTACTTTTTAAAGTTCAGGTTGGACGTTTTCATAAAATTGAAACTGATTATACCGGGTCTTGTGGCTCAAGAATGATAAATATTGACAATAGACGCACCAGGTCAACTTCTGACGGTAGATCTTGTTTTTTGTTGTTTCCTATGATACATATGGGCTCAGTGATGAATAGGTGAGATAGATATCAATAACATTCCTGTACATGCTAGCTCTCAAAATTAAAATGTCACACTTCGTTTATCTCAAGAGGTTTCTGGTCTTGTACTGCGCATGCCGGAATTAAGAACATCAAGTAACGTTTTTTATGTAGATCGGTAATTTGTTGACGAATATAAGTTAGTTTTCAAGAGATAACTGGAAAAAAGCCGAGAAAAAGTGACGCATGATATAATAAGTAAAAACACTCACAAACAAGTGGTATTAACCTTAGCTTAAAACGAACTTTTTTGAAATATCTCATTTTTGACACAATTAACAAAATTGCGAATAAAAATGTTACTTTTTAAAGTTTGTATTCATCATTTCGTGTGTAAACAGCATTAAGGAAAAGCTTGCGAGTACATGATAATATTTCATTGTTCAAAAAAAGTTATGGATGGTTGATCCTCCCCGAATAGACAATCAAAATAAAGTCACACTTAGTCAGGACATTACACGTACTGTTTATGCGATATAAAAGGTTTTTCACCCACCTATACTCATTCAGTGTGCGGTTCGTTTTCTCGGACACATGTACCAGTTGACATACTGCTTTCTCACCTTCCAGAATGAAGTCGTATTTTTTATTTACTTTTTGGCTGCTTTGCTGTCGGCTACCCGAGGCCATTACGCTTCGGGAGATTTGTTAAACGACGATGCGTTTGAAGCCCTCGAAGATATACGAGATGAACCCCGGCTGCCAAGGCTTAACGAAGCGCTTATTGATGTGCCGATGGTTCAAGAAGACAGTCATAATATGACCTGTGACTGTGACAGCGAGTGTGACAAGCTTCACGTGAGAAGGCTGCCACACGATGTTCAGGTAGGTGGTTACTGCAAGGAAACGTTTGTGCATTCAAGAAAAGTCTAAGTATTGTGATACACCTCAAATCATATAAATACGTTGGAGCAATAAATACCAACGGAAAAATTAGACGATTCGGACTTTTTATTTTAAAATCTGTTTCAACCCTCTTTCCATAATTAATTTTGTATATACTGTAGTTATATGTTGTTAGGGCGTAGGCAGAGTGCGTTCAGTTCACCAAGTGGGGTGAGTCAGGCTGTTTCATTGTTATACATCTTTCTTTTAGTTAGCAAGGGAGTGTATGTATGATGCACGATCCTCGCAGTAGAGAGCACTATTTATGCAATAGCGAAAATCAGGCCTGTACGGAAAGGGAGTGTATGTCATGCACCTTATGACCCTCCTACATGTAATTGCGCTCCACAAGAAGTATCAGTGATGGCTCTCATCCAATGTCTTTTTATTAACATGCAGGACGAAGAAAAATACCTCACCTACGAAAACTACCCAGTGTTATGCCCTGATGCTGCTGCCATGTATCTGCCACGCCTCCCAGGTGCAAACGACGCGGCCAAGAAGTATGTGTGCAAGCAAGTGTTCGACTGCTGCCGAAGTTGTAACCAGCATTTTTACTCTTGTATCAGAGACCCCGGCAACAACTATGGTCTGTGCTTGCGCGGGGCTTATAAATGTATGTGCGACTGTATTGATAACAAATCCTTCAACGAACTCCCTCACAAGCCCTGAGTCCGCCACTGAACTTTGAAACAGACACTGCTACCATTACAGGGTTGTCATTAGAAGCCGGTAGGCGGCGGAAATCCGCCGGCTGTCAGACCATTTTGCGCCGGCTACTTTATGAAGCAGAATTTTTGTAATAATTTGGATATATCCACAAAGTTGAAATGGTAAATTGGCCACCGTAACGATTACAAAAGCTGACGTTTCGAGCGTTAGCCCTTCGTCGGAGCGAAGGAATTTTTGTAATATTGAGATCTGTCTTCCCAAGAAATCTTTCTTTTTCTAAATCTGAAGCTTAGTTTAGTGATCATTCTCTTGTATACTCCTGATGTTATGGAAGACAGAAAAACCTAAAAACCTGTACAGGAAATACTGTACAAAAACTATCAGTGGTACAGCTAACTAACGAGTAACATGAAATGCGTGACGTCGCGAAGCACGAAACTGATCGCAATTCACACGTGCGTTGATGCTTCGAAAATCGAAAATGGATGGCCAGCGAAGAAAGCGATCTCTTCAAGATTACTTTTCAGGTCAATCGAAGAAGACGAAATCTAGCGAAAACGAGGCCAGGCCACCAAGGTAAGAAGGAGTTTCGATTGCTGTCAAATATCATAATTACGAAGCTCACCGAGGCATTTAACAACACAGATATATCTCATTTAAATATAATGGCAAATTATTGCCGATCAACTACATACTTTCAAAAGAGCTTTAAGAGGGTTGGAAAAGGAAGTTTATCAAGAGCTATTTCACCTTGCTGAATCAGTTGTGTTCATTCCACTCTAAATAATTACAAAGGCAGGAAGATTCGCCTTAATTTGCCGTAAACACGTACCGCTATGACGCTAAATAATCACAGAAAGATGTTCTCTCGAGTTCGGGACAGCTAGACTCTCATTAATTGCTTCTTTAGACTCGCAGAAAAGTACATGTTTTACGTTATCCGACAGAGACATTTTGAAGGAAAATTTCGTCATTTTGTTTACGATTTCGACAAAGTTCTTCGATCATTGTAAATTTCGTTCCAACCATACGTGGCCGTCAAAGTTGCCGCCAGATTGTTTTTTTTTTTTTAAGATTTCGCGACGTTAGTAATTGTTCACCAAATCAGTTGAATTAAATACCTGCAATTAACTTGCTTAAAATTTATGGACCTTTCGACTACTTGTTGTAGATTAAAAAGGTCAAATGTTTCATGTCATCGTGATTTGCAAAGCTCGGGTGATTTCCAGATGTTTATCAGTTGTGATGTTTAGAGATAAGAGGAAATACTTTGATAGACAAAACATACGCCTATTTTAAATTCGAAAGTGGAGCTTGAATCCAGGGGGTTTTTACAGCGAAAAAGGGGGAATTGAATTGTAACACGATGAACCAAGTTTATGAACCAGACTCTATGGCCAAAAAAAAAAAACAAAAAACAAAAACAGAAACAAAAACAAAACAAGACAAAAACGCAATGAAAGAAAACGTTATGAGAATAGAAGGCTGAAGCATTTTCGTATGTGGAAGAAGTTCATGAAGAAAACGAATCTTCATTCATTTATTGCTTCTAGAAATTGTTACTGAGAACACCAACGTCTCATCATAAAAAGAAAGTGGTGGAATTAAGGGAAGACACTTTCCACGTTTGTACATATTTTTTAACTGATTTTAACATCAATGTCTGGCTAAAAATGTTACTTAAATATGCCCCAGAATGCTGGAAAATACGTCACAGAGTTTCGCATTTCAAAATTTTTCGGGGGAGCATGCCCCCGGGCCCCCTAGAGAGGCGTGTTGCGTAGCAACACGCTGTGCTTGCTCCGCAAGCACAATTTACTTCAGCCGCCTACTCAGTTTAGATCAGACACCTATTACATTTTCTAATGACAACCCTGCCATTATCCTGTAATGTGACTCTCTTCAGTTGGAGTCTATCGATTTGTCTGCTTTGTGTTGGCGTTGTTCTCCACTCTAAGCCTTCCAGAAAAACTTTGTATTTTTAATTTGTTTTTCAGTGTTGTAACTTGTTTATTCGAACTATCAATTAAAACAATAATAATTATTAAAAACTGGATCATTGGATAATGCAATTCAAGACTTTTTATTGGCTTAACCATTATGGTATATGAGCCGATATACCATAATCTAATATCTGTACATTGTAACATCTGGTTTCTTCTTACAAAATAAAGTCGAGAAGATTTGTCTAATATCTTGGGGGCGTTTTTTTTTTAATAAAACAATTATTCCACTTGTGCTTGTTGGATATAGGATGATTATAGCCTTGTTGGCTATCTATCATCTCATATCCAACGTGCACTCGTGGAACAATTGTTAAATATAAAATACATTAGTCTCTTTATCGTTTTGATTTTCAAATTATGAAGCCAATATTTGACTTAGGTGATGAAGACGTGACAACAATTTTCCTCTGGATCTTGTATTCCATTCACTATACCAACCCTTTCCCTGCTTTCTAGCTCATCAGCTGCTTGTCAGAATGCGGTAATGAGAACCCCTCTCATGTGAGGTAATTGAGCTTGATGAAACAATAACCATGTGTTAGAATTCTGCATTGCTTGCATACAAAAAAAATTAGGTATTCTATTGAAAAAGGCAATACTTTCCACATTTAAGCCAAGGTTAAGACAAAAAGGAAATTTATAAAGCAACGATGAAGCTGCTGTAGCAGCGGAGAAGTGCGCATGCACACAACCAAATTAAAACTGTGAAGGACAGTTTACGTTTATCGGAGAGTCAATCATTTCATATCAAAAGCTTTCTTTTGGCTGGGAAAAAGGCTTTTGGGAAAGATACATTTGTAAAACGTAACTTTATGGAACCAGTTTGACTTTAAACTAAAATGGTTTAATTGATACAATGTAATGTCGTAAGCAAAGTCCGTTGAACTCTTGGATTGGCAATTAACCCGTGCTTCTATGTGGGTGAGAGGAGCAGTGGTTCTCAGGCATTGTTGGTTCCGAGAGGTTTTGAAAGAAAACGTTTGGAGCCCTTTCAAGTTATAAAAGATGCAGATAACTAAAACAGGATGTTATATCTTTATTACATAAGTGCTCAAAAGAACACAGATCAATATTATCATATCCATAAAGGTCGTTTGATGTACTTCACTGGGTTTATAAGCGAGACAGAATGCGATAAAAAAAAATTTTAAAAAAATTTAAAAAAAAACATAATATTTTCAAAGCGCATACTGAACAACTCCGACAGTTTTAGCCAAAACAAAAACAGAAGTACTAGTTTTTTCGATGCATTTCGCCCTACTAACAGCTTTGGACAAATAGCATCTGATTTAGCAAAATGATTGCAATAAATTATTAATGTTGATTTATCATAACTTTGAAGGCAGTTGCTCAGCCAGGATTTGGTGCCATCCCCGATCATAATTGGTTGTTTTTATGTCCTTAGGCCGGGCAAGCCCCTGCCCGAAAGCTCTCTTCCAAGGAGAATTTGTGGGAAAGTATATTGAGGAATCAGAGCTTAACATGCATCTTAAAATGGAGTTTTTATTGGTGTACTGTTTGGTTTTATTTGCATTTCTAATTCACAAAGTTGACTGCGGTGATAATGAGAACGTTAGTAAAACTACAAGACTCTCTCATTTGCATGATAATGCACAGGAACTACAAAAGCAGAAATTGATGACAATCCAGCCAAGCTGGATGATACTAGACATGACCCAGAAGAAGGCATTACTTGCAACTGTAGAGATCTCTGTTCTGAACAGCACCCAGCTAGAGGTGAATATTCCCTTTTATCAGCTGTTTCATTTCATTTTCTAATTAGTTTCGATTCCTGATATAAATGCATCATAAAATGAGTATTCCAATCATTTATAAAGTAAGGTAATAAATTTCATTTGACATACGTATTGAAAATCAAAGACAGCCATGATCCTCGCGGCAATTTTTTAGTTTTAGGCTTCTTTTCCGCAATTGCGAAATTTGCAGCTCACCTGCGAGGGTCATGGAATTATTTGGTTAATAAAACATCAAAATTAACGTTACTAAAAATCAATTTGATATTTTATTACAGACTTGTTTGGATCGAGAACAACCCAATTTTCCGCAAGGAGAGTGCAAGAATCGACATCGATAAGACGCCCTATCTAGCAAGTTGCTTTTTATTCTGCTGTTGAAATTGCAACATGGATTATCCCAGATGTGTGCAGAAAGTTTTAAGGGAGTACTGTGTGAAGGCAGCTTATGACTGTGCTGGTGCATAACTGAAGGAAAGTTCATTTCAATTAACTATCAAAGGATGGTAAATTTATAACTTAGGAAGTGTTCCCCGGAGAATTGCTTTTACTTGTCTGAGTATTTTTCGAAATAAGTTATCAATTCTGGCCAATAAATAAGTGTGCGGTGCCTACGTGATTCTGCTTATTGAGTAAAAGACAATCTCCTCCCTTTTTTGTTCTGATTTGAAAAAATGAAAAAATAAAGGAAAGTTTTTATCGTATAATCCTTTTGTGGCTTTACCGCGCGCAATAGCCCATTGCGTCCTATTTACAAGAAAAAAAGTTTTCGAAATTTTCAAAATTTAGTGCTGCTAAACTTTTCAAAAAATTTAGTCCGAAATTTTCAAAATCTAGTCCGTGGTCGCATAGTAAACTACTTATACACTGAGTTATGTCAGGCCAGACGGAAAAATACTTTTCTCTCTTTCATGACGCACAAACCTCACTGTGCTCGGTCCGTACTTCATGACATTGAGCCAAATATTTTCTTGCCTGACCCTCCCAGTCAGTCAATAAGTACACAGTACTTTAGAGCCTATTTAGTAGGACAGTTTAGACAGTGTTCACAAGTGGGTAGACAGGATTCAGCAGTAGAAGTGAGTGTTTAGCAGCATAAGTCAGTGATAAGTATTCAGTGAGAATCAAAGTGTGAGGGCTTAAGAGAATAACCAGAATTAAACAGATTAACTAAAATTGGATGCAAATAGAATTGAATGCGTATCAGAGAACCAATATATTTCTTTTAAAGAAGAAAGTTCGAGAGTCCTTTCAGCCTTTTGCTGGGCGTGGCGCGGTCCGCGGCTAATTCCCTCCAATTGCAACATACTTAGCAAATTACATCCTAACATGTTTGGCGGAGGACATTTGGTCGCTGATAATATCATCATGTCGAATAGGGCGTGATGAACAGAATAGGGAGAGAGAAGTAACCAAATTATTTCATTTGAGCCTAATATTTCAGTGAATTTTGCCATCTTGATTTCATCTCAGATGCGAAATATGGTTACACTGCAACATACGTTAAACGTTTATTAAGCCAAATACAAACCGAATGTCCAAACCAAAGACAACCTTCTTTAATAAGGTAAGAAAATGGATTTTGTGGAGCCACCAGGTCTGAAGCAGTTATGGAAAACGACAAGCTGAGTTATGGTCTGATGATTCAGATTTCTATTAGTTTACTGGCATTGTAAACGATCGGTTTCTGACCTATCAGAAGATGCATAATGCCTGTGTAAGAGCTAAATTCGAAAATTCGTAGAAACAGCTTAAGGTGTTTGGAGACAGTTTTCCGAGACGCCTACCGACTATTTTGATATAAGACCTCGCCACTGAGAGAATTTAAGCACATAAAATCCAACCGTTTCAAAATTATGATTCCCCCAATTGTTCAGTATTTATGATAGTTCTCCTTGTTGTCTACCACACATTTTTCTTAATTCATATTGTTGCTATTTTTCTTAGTTTATTCTCAGAAAGTTCCTGCTCAGTGATGTTGTATCGATACTGTGGAGAGAAATTACTTGTTAGTCAATCCAGGGATTGCAAGGGTTAATAATGCAATATTAACATTTAGTAGTTGCAGCAGTAATTATCATATACCTCTATACCAGTGATGAAGCAGAAGATATCCCAGCTGTGTGCAAAAGATACAAACAGGCTAACTGTAAGAATGCAAAGTCAATCATAAGAGGAACTCTGGGGCTGGAAGTGTGGAGGTTCCATACTGATACAGACACTGACAACACATCAAGAGGTGAACTGGTTAGAAAAACAGACACAGTTTGATGCTACTCTGGTTTAGGGATTTAATAAATGTAACTGCAGGATTACAATTCTGACAGGAGTGCCAAAACGCTTTTTTTTAATTTCTTTTTTTTATAACCTCATATTTATATGTTTCCAGTTTTCCTATGTATTGTCAGAAGGCCTGCTTCAAAATTAAACCTAGAAAATAATAAAAATAAATGATCCTTTCTTTAATACAAATGTTTGGGACAAAAGACTAATTAATGAATACAGCCCTCAGAATACTTTGGTTCCTTAAATTTCCTTGACAAATAAATTTAGTTTTTTAGACAACCCTAACAGAGAAAAATGGTTCCCCATTTTCTGTACATCAATAAGCCTCTCGTACAATTATGAATTACAGAGAGCTAATATCAACCATGCACCATCTTGTCCATTATATAACCAGACATTATGTTACCGAAGAGTCCCTCTATCTCTAGGGATCTCAGGGAAACACTACCTGAGGAAAAAATAAACACACAATAAAAATCAAATTGTTTAAACAAATATTGTTCTGTGACAGTGTTCTCCTTTTCACGTGGGTAACAAGCAACATTAACCACCTGTAGTATAGGGGAATCCTTGTTTACAATATTTGCCTCATTAGCATAAGCAATTCAGTTTCTGATGGAGCTCAAAATAATCAGTTCTGAGTATCGAAAGGTCAAAGTACGATTAACTCGGCCAATGAGTACAAGCCTGATGCATTGAATACTTTTTGTGCGACACGGGTTTAAAAACTCAAAATTTTACATAGAATGTATGAGCTCATTAGTGCTTTTGCCAGCCAGAAATTTTGCAGTTTTTGATGGACTATTTCTCCTGGAATATGACACTCAAAGAGCTACAAATTTCACCCTGTACTAAGGTTTTCTAGCTCTTTAGCTGCCTGAAGTCAATTTGTATCTAACATGCTTCCTTCTTTACGCAAAGCCATATGCAAATGAGCAAAAATGTAAACAATGACGTCAGCATGAATCCGCCTATTACCTCAGTTAGGAAAGAGTGAGAAATCTTGAAAATTCAACAAGTAAAAAGAAAAGTTTGCTTTATCAGTTTGAATTTTTTTTTTTTACCTGTCATAGTTAAAATGAGGGAAAACACTGTCCAATACACTTATTATACTATATATAGAGAAATATGATTTAATTATAATAATAGAGTCAAAGTAAATACTGAATATTAAACTTAGGAATTTCCTGACACAAAATCAAGGGCATTCTTTAAACAGATGTCACTCCTAACAATTATTATGTGAAGCAAAGATTGCAGTTAAAACCTAAATTGCTTCAATTAACCATCAAGATCACTTTAAGCTGTACATGAAAAAAGATGTCAACAATCATCACAAATTTTAAGGTTAAACAGGTTTCGAGGTTGAATAAAAACTCAAGGCAATTTATAATTTTTCTTAGTATGTAACATTTGGTACCCTTTTAGAAATATAGTTTAGCCCCCACTAATTTTAATCTTGCTGTTGGAGATTACCCTACTGCATCAGTCCGTTTTCCAATCTGTAACCTACTCCACATTCAAGCTTAACAACTGGATTATATGCTTTTAATTTCTAGGCATGGTAGAAATCTCTCCTGATCTAATTTTTAATTAGAAAAAGATAATGGATATGATGTATTTTGTCTAAGATCTGTTACAACAGTTGTGTACACAGTTATTTCCTTTAAAGACCATTACACATCACTCTTCATAAATTTTGATATATTTTGCGGTGCTGGTTAGACTGAACACAACCTCTACAAACAGGGCTCAACACTGATGGTAGGCAACTAACCACAGACTAGTAGAAATTCAGTTTTGGTTAGAAGCTTTTAATTTCCACTAGCCAGTTTAGCAAGTAAACAAACTGAAATTGTCGTAGATGTGATTCCTTTCGCCCTCTCGATAATTCAGTGATACAAACCGTTGGTGCAATTACAGATATTTGGAAGTATACGTATTTTTTCTTCTTTAGCAAAATCCTTCCTCGATAGTAATCAAAAGTAGGTGACTTTAGTCAGCAGCGAATTTAGACCACGTGACCAATCTATGACGCATGAAGCTGAAAAGGTCTAATATCTCATTGGCTAGCTTTAAGCGTTTCGCATGATGTACGATCCTCGCAGTAGAAAGCGCTATTTAAGCAATAGCGAAAACCAGACCTGAAAAAAATCAGGCCTGTACGGGACTCGAACCACTGACCTCTGCGATACTAGTGCAGCGCTCTACCAATTGAGCTAACAAGCCAATTGGGAACAGGCCAGGTCTGATTTTCGCTATTGCTTAAATAGCACTATCTACTGCGAGGATCGTACATCATGCGTATCTAATACCGCAGTTCAAAATATATGAACTTCACATGTTCATTGTATCTCATTTATCACTTTCACGGGTTTATTACGAATCAACTTAACGGCCTGTTCCCAATTGGCTTGTTAGCTCAATTGGTAGAGCGCTGCACTAGTATCGCAGAGGTCAGTGGTTCGAGTCCCGTACAGGCTTGCCTGATTTTTTTCAGGTCTGATTTTCGCTATTGCTTAAATAGCGCTATCTACTGCGAGGATCGTACATCAGGCGTATCTAATACCGCAGTTCAAAATATATGAACTTCATATATTCATTGTATCTCATTTAAGCGTTTCGTGACATAATAGTCTTCCGCTTTCAGTTTCTAAAAGTAGGGGTGATCCCCTAAAAATGTTGTAAAATTTCCCTTTTGACGTTCAAAATGTTCAAACGCCCTTCTGTCTGGGCGAGCATACTTCGATAACTGCACTTACGGTTGGTAAAGGGAAGTGAAAAGAACTCGGAAACGTCGAGGTAAGGTTTCGGTAGTCGTAGATGTGATTTCGCCCTCTCTATAACTCAGTGATACAAACCGTTGGTGCAATTTATATAAATGTTCGGAATTTTACGTATTCTTTTCTTCTTTAGCAAAATCCTTCTTCGTTTGAATTCAAAAGTAGGTGAATTTCGTCAGCTTACAGTATCATCGCGTCTATGAACGTTCTTTAGCAGTGTAATTTTGCCCAGAATGTTCTATTTCTCGGCGAAGAGACTGTCCGGCAAAATACGCAGTCGGCGAAGATGAGAAATTGGCTAGCGCTGCGTTAGGTTTATTCAGATCTACCTTCCCACTTTCAATTCAATCGGGCATAGACCTAGGCGATGAATTTACCGGAAAGAGAATTGAGCTAACATGTTTAGGGATCTATAGAAGATACATGGTCGCTTTACAGAGTAAAGTTATTATTTATTTTTATGTCGTTACATCCCATATTATCACTGGTAACACTGCAAACCACATGTTCATTTCACTTTTCTCTGCATGAATGGTTGGTTTGATTGTTTGCTCACATTCTGCAGTTTATTGTGGACATAACATCTGTCGGCCCATGAGTTTTGAAATATCTCGAGCACGATGGGATAGTTTACTCCAGGCGAAGTTATAAGCTCATCTCCTAACTATGCCTTACACGAAGAGGACACGAATGATATCATGTAACCCATGATGTCCACTGTGTCTGTTCTCCACTTTGTTTGCATTTAGTGATTCCCAAACATATTTGTAACTCCTGCATGTTTTTTAGATGACATAGAAGTGAGCACTTGACGAATTTTAAAAGTAAAAAGGTTGCTTTCAAAGACTTAAAAATCAGTCCAAGGTTTAACGAACAAAAAGAAAATGGCTGACCTCGTTGAAATCGCTACGAATCGTTAAAAACTACGCTGAACTGACAAAGAAACAGAAGTCCAAAGTAAAGCTGGGAAAGCTATACTTCGAGTTAAATCTTAACCTTATTTATTTTATTTCAATGCAAATGTTTCCTTTTAAAAGATCTACTTCCAGGCAAGTATACTTCGATAGCTGCACTGGGATATATCCAAAGTCTTGCACTTACGGTTGGTAAAATGACCGCGGCGGAAAAAACTTAAACCACTTTTCGCAATGTTTCTATTTGAGGTAAAAGAGCAGTAAGCAGTTCAACGGAATATTTATCTAATAATTATCGGCCTGAAATAACATTACATGACTAAAGGATTTCCGCTTCCAGTTTCTCAAAAGTAGGGGAACCCCCCTCACCTGAGAGGTCAAACCTTGCGTGCATCTGAGCGAGTTCATTTCGATAGTTGGAGTTGGATATTTCCATAGTCTTTCAAACGGAACCTTTGCTGTGGGTTTATTGCGTCAGATTTTCTCTTTTGACTTGTTGTTAACGCTGGTAACCGAAAGTAAAAGGACTCGGAAGAGCTGAGGTAAGATTTTGTTTGTAATAGATGTGATTCTTAAAATAATTTCGCCTTCCCGCCGAGTAACTCAGCGCCACAAACATAGGTTCAGATAAGCAAATTATTTCGATAGCTGTAGTTAGATGTTTCCAAGATCCTCTATATAGGACTGATGGACGAAACTTAAAAAGAAACGCCGTGGGTGAGATTTTGGCTGTAGTAGGACGAGTAGATTTGATTAGCTTGTCACTCCCGTTAACTCACTGACATATACATAGTTGCAGTTACAGATACTCGCAAATTCATAACATTACGTCGATTGACAAAACCCTTCTATGAACGAATCTATGAATTGCGGTGTTAAGTCAGCTAACGATGAAGGGTGGGCCACTCGAAAGAAAAAAATTTTTTATTGGAAAGAATATTGTACGGTAAAGAGTTGGGAACGTAGATCGCATTCGACAACGGTATTATGGTCAGGATAAGTTTTAATTTATGCAGGGTCAAGTTAATCGCAATCGTCTTTAGAGCGAAGAAAATCGCAAATGAAAAACAAATTTAGTTGTGTCTTTTGCCATCAGTCCTAACACATCAAACCTTGTGTTCATTGCACATGTACTTTGCATAACACTAGAATAAACAGGTATATAGGCGGGACAAAATTACTTTTTCGGGTTCCTGACCATTTACTCTTGCAGATAAAAACAGAAATTTGCGCGACTAGAAGTTGAAGAAATATTGCTTGGACACTTAACTTCTCAAGTTTAGAATCTACAAGTAAAGCTGGAAAAGCTATTCATTGAGTTCAATCTCAAACATTTATGCTCTGTCAATGCAAATGTTTTCTTTTTAAAATATTGTGTTGTGTAAAGCAAAGATGTGCTTGTAGTGTAGTTTGCAGTTTTGTCAATGGTTATCTTACGCATCAGTCGCTAAGCAGTCAAAGTGGACCGACACAAAAAAGGTTTTTGTATCCATAACGTAGTTTTGATGACGAAAATGTTCAGATGAGGCTTAATGACTTATCATGAAACAACTCCTTGCACTGAACTTATTTCTTGAGAGCACGGCATACACTTGGGCGTTATCGATTTTAGGAATTAGGGGAACCGAACACCTTCTGACATTCACCTTTCTTTATTAAATTGTGAAACATTTGCTGTCTGTAAATTCATTTTGTACAGTTTTTCTTCTTGTAACCTTGCCCATTTGTCTAGGAATTATAAACACCTTTTTGATGAGTTATTAACTCCGGATGGCAGCATCAGTCTGTAACTGTCAATCATGAACCAGCGCCTACTTGTAAACCAAATATGAATGAAATGGCCCATACAGAAACGTAAAGCTCTTTTCACAATGTTTCTATTTGAAGTAAAATTTTAGTAAGCAGTTCATGGGGGAATATTTACCTAACAATTATCCGGCTGGAAGAAGGTCACATGACGAAAGGATTTCCGCTTTTAGTTTCTAAATGTAGGGGAACCCCCTTAGTTGAGAGGTCAAACCTCGTCTGCGTCTGAGCGAGTTCATTTCGATAGCTGCAGTTGAATATTTCCATGGTCCTGCAAAACGGAAGTTTTGGTGTGTGTTTGTTGTAATGTATTATTCGGAAAAGAGTCGAGGACGTTGATTGCATTCAACAACTGTAATTCGGTAAGAATATATTTAAATTTATGCAGGGTCAAGTTAATCGCAATCGTCTATAGAGCGTGGGAAACCGCACATGAATAACAAATTTTGTTTAGTTCAGATCAAACCTTGAGTTCATTGCACCCTTAGGGCAGAGTTTAAAGAACACTGCCAGCTAAACCAAGTTAAAAAGTTTTCCTTTCCAGTCTCGCAAAAATGACAGTAGTAGTAGTACCTTTCTTCAAAATCGGTAAAAACTCTTCAGTAAAAACAAAAGCGTCCCAGGCTATCTATTTACAATATTACCTTGGTTAAAACTATTAACCATTCGAGCGAGGCCTTTTCACGAAACAAGGAACTGTTTTTACATTTTATTTAATAAGCAATAAGCTTACAAAAGAAAATTTTCAAAAATTTCTGATTTTTGTGAAGGAATGCGTGACGTTATGAGTTCTGGTCTCAGTTTCTAATGGAGGGGAACCCGCTTTTTCTCACTTTGGGGGAAATTTCCCTGTTAAGCTTGAGATGTTCAAACTTCCAGAGCGTTTGAGAAAGCACACTGTAGTGCCTGTAAATGGATCCTTTCAAGCGAGGTTACATGTCATATTCCCTTCTGTTAGGCTGTTATAAGAACACTTTTAAGTAACACATGGTTCAATACAAGGCGAGGATCTGGTTGCAGGGGAGGTGTTTATGGCCTTCGAACTCAGCTGATCTGAATACGTTGTTACAAATACCGCCACGAATCTATCGTTAAGTAATTCCAGTAACATGTCTTAAAATTTACCTAAGTTTTTGTCTGCAGTTTTCTTTAGGTATATATTCTTTTGCATTCTATATTCCGGCTTTGAGCCTTGCTAAGAAGATTTTTATAATGAATAGGTGACGTCGTCAGGTCTCCTTTAGGGTCTTATGAGCGAGGAGAGCCCCCAAGCCCCGAAGAATTTCGCTTTTACACTTGGAAGGTGAAAAATTCCGATGCGCCACTCTACCTACACTTTTAAAGCTGTAGCACAATGCAGAGGAGAGAAGTTAAAGAGTATTTCTTTTCAGTTTCATGGCAACTCGATCTCGATCTTTTTTCGATAGACCTTTGATACACGGGATGGCGTTACACGTCCCATAAAATCCTCTGCGCGAAAGCGGCTAACAAGTGAACCTTTCCTATTAAGAATCTTTCAGAAAGCGAATCTTGGAATCTTTTTCCTTTTCTGGTTAAAAATCAATCTGTCGTGCCCAGGTTAGAGCTTAAACTCAAAATTTAATTTGACGAACTCTTAGTACAATTGAAAGTATTTGTGAAACGTTCCCCACATTTAAAAATTACTGGTGCACGTGCGTTATCCATTGGAGCCATAAAATCAGTTACTTTATTGAGAATATATTAAAATCATATGTGTGCACTGCAGTTTTAAGTACTGTATATTTAAGCGATCCTCGCAGTAATGAACGCTACTTAGCAGCACCAAAAATAGGGCCTGAAAATGCAGGCCTGCACGGGATTTGAACCCATGACTTCAGTGATACCAATGCAGTACCCTACCAACTGAGCTAACAAGTCAACTGGAAGCTGGTCGTTATGTTGGTTCCTATGAAACTCGTGAAGTGATGAGTCAATAACTGAGAATATATGAAACTCATATATGTGCACTGCGGTTTTCAGAAATGTATATGAAAGCAATCCTCGCAGTTAGGAATATTGGAATTTTTCACGAGCCGTACAGGCCTGATTCTTCTTTTCAGGAAAATGTTTTGGTATCTTAAACATGATTGAATCTTGGGCTGTTATAATCATATTTGTCAACCGTTGGTCAGATTGTGGCTGATTGGTGTTGCTGTTAAGCACTAAGAGAGCGTGTGCCTTTTCTATAGGTTGACAAGTCATGTAACTCTTCTAGCGCTAAGTCGCCAAGTGGGTTCTGTTTACGCCCAATAAGAGAGGTAAGTTGTGGCTCATACTCCATGTTACCAGGTTAGATAAATGACAATAGTCTTAATTCCCCAAATGCACTCCCTGAGTTTTCTTTCTCTGGGAATCTCATTTTCCATGAAAGCCTTGAAGTTTCTTTGAGAACCTATTGTGGCATCCTCAACTGTCTTATTTGTTAATTAAGATATACTCTCTGAAACTAATCAGATATAAATATTAAAATTTGGATTTCTTTTTAGGATAGCCCCAGATTATTCTTGGTATCAGCGTAGTATATCCAACTGAGGAGGATCGAGCCAGTAGTTGATAATACAAAGTTAAAATTTGGTTCTTTTGCAGCAATGGCGGAAGGTGGTCATGTGAACATTAATGATGGGAAATCTACAGACGGTAAGAGAGAAAACAGATTACAATTGATTGTTTTTTTTTTTTTTTAAAGTTTCCTAAAATTATCATTTCCAGATTGTA
Source organism: Stylophora pistillata (assembly GCF_964205215.1). Taxonomy (NCBI): domain Eukaryota; kingdom Metazoa; phylum Cnidaria; class Anthozoa; order Scleractinia; family Pocilloporidae; genus Stylophora; species Stylophora pistillata. The sequence goes on from NC_142520.1 coordinate 28,813,828, forward strand.
GCTTGAGATAAACAGTGTTGGACGGTTTCGCTAAAGCATGATGAAAAATGAAAGTAGAATCACTTGGGAAATACTCATTGAATTTCTTGTTTGTTGAACTGTAAAGGTTTTAACATGAACGTAATGCTTTGTTTCTAGCCACAGAGAAACGTAAGGTCAGATCTGGTGACTTGAAAATAAATTTAGCAGATGATTTTCAGGCAGGTACGGAAACTAGACTTATTTGTATGATTAATTGCCTTGTTACAGTGTCGAGTTCTCAAACCGAAAGCAAATTTATTTCCACGCCAAATTTGTAGTAGTGAGAGAATACTTTAGAAGTAGTAACCAACTGCTGATAACTTCTAAGGAGGTTTGTTTTTGCGAGTGTGCGGAAGATTGAATTCAATCCCTTTCAGCTTATAAAGAGTGCTGTTTATCCTCTTCTTGCCCTCGGGCGCATAAAGTCATGCACAAGGAACCACCAGTGCGAACGTTTTTCGCTCTTTTCCTCAGTGCCTCTCACCAAGTTATTGCCACCGTCTGCATCTCCTTTTCTATATTCCCTACCTAGTTCTCTTGTTTTTCCTTTCACTCCCGTCTTGATTGGATTCCAGTATATTTTGTTGAAAAGATCGATTTGAATATGGGATGTCTGCTTAATAAAATAGCTAGTCGGTTCCGTGGCACAGGACTAGAAATCATTATTATTCAGCGTACCTTTTAAAAAAATACTATTTCTCCGCAAACTACATTTTAGTTATAGCATCGATGAAAAAAGATGTGTGAAACACTTAAGATAGAGTTTGACCACTTTTCCACTGAACACCTGGATTTACGTTGGTTTAAATCCTCTTGCCAATGCTATTCAATGTTGGAAAAACGTTCCATCGTATTTGGTGTGCCATCGAATGAAAATGGCAAAGTTGGTTTTGAAACTGTTGGTTGAAACAAAGTTCACCTTAACCTTGTTCTAAAACGTTGCACCACAGAGCCTATAGATATTTAGCTAAGATATTATGGCTAAAATGTATGATAACCTCGATATTTGACTGAATATTTCTCAGAAGCAATAGACGTTCAGGCTGAGTTACCGTCAGACAGTACATCACAATTTGATGATGCTAATTTAAAAGGTAAGAATGATAAACAGAATATATACAACATACTCAGTATGGTGCCCAAATAGCCAAATTAATTAGAATTCCACATCCTCATCACCCTCATTATCAAAGGGAGATGCTAAGGGACTTGGACCGACTAACGATCATTTAACAGGAAAGGCGTAGAACACTTTGTTTGTCAAAAACACAACTTTAACTTTTGAAAACTCGGTCAAACTACAACTCTCCAAACTACATTAATGAACTGTATATCTCGAAAAGATAGCTTTTGCATCCATCTTGAACTATGATGTGTATTATAGATGTTTGCTGCTTTTCTGTTAGCGATAGCAGAGGTTTACTTGAAGGAAGGTGATAACGAGTACAGCAAAGGAGAGGCCGACAACGCGGTACACTTCTATACGGCGGGACTGCAAGGGAATTGCAAAGACATCAAAGTCAACGCTGTGCTCTATAGCAACAGGGCAGCAGCTCATTTGCTTTTGGGTAAGAATTGATCATTCGTTCCTAATATACCAGACCTGCATTCACAAGGATTCAATACAATAGGTTACAGTTCCGGTTGTGTGCGTGAAGGAACGCGTTTGTTTCTTTGCGAGTCGAATTACGCAGCCTCAATAAAGATAACATGATGGGAAACCTAACCAATTTAGGGAGTAGTGCCAGAGGAAGTATAAGTCAGACAGGTCCGATGGATGTGATTGGGAGGTAAGTTTAGTAAAGTACTGACTTACACAAGTCCATTGCATGGCCCTGTCACCAGCTTCACGCTTACTGGCCGTACTGCCCCAATCAATTAGTATACCGCTGGACTAACAGATAGTGTGTCGCATACCCGTTATAACCAATGGTAGGAGGTGAGCCTTTAACTATTGGATCAAAACAAACGGCCAACATGATATACGTAGGCAAACTGTTCGGAACTCGCATCACATCCTCCCGTAAGATAAAGTCAGGTAATAAAAATTTATCGCCGACTTGGCAAGCTTGGTGTGTCCAATGAGCGATGTGGAAATGATTATGCCCGTTCCAAAGGATAGAGGATTGTACTTAACGTACTCACTCGAGAATATTTTCTTAGGTAATTATCAAGAAGCATTGGATGATGCAACAGTTTCCGTTCAGTTGGAACCAACTTTTATTAAAGCCATAGAAACCGGTAAGTTCTTTGCATTTCCTAAGGTATTCAGAAGTTTTTTTCGTTTTTATTATCTATTACTTATGACTGTGGGGTTGTACTACAAGCCAAGTGACCATGCAGGCAAAAAGTTAGTGCTAAGAGTCAACATTGTCTTATTAAACCGTTAAACAATCCAATTGTATTGGTTTCAATTTCAACTTTAATTGTGATGGACCCCTTTGAGTCTATAGGTAATCACATGATTACGAGAAAAATTTGGGATAAATCTGCGCGAGTAAATTTTTCAAAGGCTAACAAAGCCCGTAGGGCGCGTGGAGTTTGTAGTCTTCAAAAAATTCACGAGTGCTGGTTAATCACAAACGGTTTATATGGAAACATGATGCCAACAATCACTGTGCTGAACATCATCGAGTTACGAGCCACACTATAAGCTGGGACTCTGGGCGGTGCTTAACCTACCGCACTAACCACTTTCAACGTCTGACTTTGGAAAGCTGGTTTACTAACTTAGCACAGACTCCCCGCAACAGGTATCAGCTACTACTGACACCATACAAACAAGTCATTCACGAAATTAGCATTACAAACGAACTGAACAGAACTACCTAGCTTTACCGACGGATCGAAACAGACCAATCAGGACCGACTTAGGCAACTTGAGTCTTACAGCCAAGAACATCACGGCAAAACTGAGCATTCATTGAACACGAACTGGACCAAGTACATTCTACTAACAAGAAATTTTCACTTGACTCTGATGATAACTTCCGCACAGGTTGTTGAAACGTCAGTCACCACCACCGACAAGTCCTTCTCAGGACGATCGCACTATACTTTCACTGAAATTCCAACGTGACCCAATTTTTACCCAATATTTCCCGCTGTTATATAAAGTTTTTTCCTTTTCCGAGTATCGTATTAGTTCTACATTCGCACTCGATACACAGTTGAGTTCTCTCCATTTGGGATCTCTGGCTTATAGTCACTTGCGATCTATGTATTCAGTACTTGCTGTGACACTACGAAAGACGATAGACATCTCAAATAATTTCCATGTCGCCGACGTGTGTTTTAACTACGAAAAAAACAAAAGTTTTCTTTGCAGAAATATCTAAATAGGTGTGATCTGCACATTATAGAAACTATGAGCAAAAATTTCTCGTCTTGGAAGAGGGAGCATAACCATTTTATCGTTTGAAAATGGTGAAATGCGACATACGATACCCTGAGTTTAAGGCGTTTTTAGTGTCAAAATTCAAAACCTCGTGTCAGACTTGCTATTTTTTATTCAAACTTCTTGTTTGACAATTCAGATACGCTATTTGTTTACTGAAACATCCATTGTTTCAATTCAAAGCAATATTTCTTCGATTCAGTAATGCTGTTTTTGGGGTGACCCTATTCGATGAAATGAGGGAATGGGCATCTTCTGAACGTCTGATATCCTAAAATATGGAATGACGGAATATCCTATAAAAATGCAATGACAGAATATCCTAAAACGCGGAATGCCCTGTTTTATAAAACAAAGTCTCGCTAAAATGGAATTGCAATGAAATAAGTAACAGGCAAAATCAAAAGAATTGTGGTTTAATAATTATTGGAGTCCAGAAGATAGAGAAACCGTGAGGTTTTTGAGCAAGTCCCTTGAAATTATAATTACCATTTGTATCATTGTTATTCCTTTTTATATGATTATTTGTTACCATTTGATTATTGTTTCAATGTCAATTAGTCACTACATTCTTAAATTGGCTTTCTCATTTGGAACAGGGTACTTGTGGGATGCAAAAGGTGTTCTGTTTTGCATGTGAACCACATTACCTTCTATCACTATTATACAATCTCCATTTCTGTTTCTATTTCTATTTCTATAAAAATATGTTGTATCAGTAGCCACATGCAGTCTCAGACTGCCTAGTTTTCACTCAATATCGACGTTCTCTACTGTTTGGGTTTGACTGACGTGTTGTCGGCCATTGAGCATGCTGAAAGTTTTAACCGTAAATATTAATCAAGAAATCCTTATAGTCAGGTGTGTTTTAACGTTCAAGTTGTAAGTACTGATAGTGTCATCAAAAGACTAGTCCGGTCTTTGTTACATTTCTTTACCGGCGTGTATTTCCTACTCGGTCTGGAGTCTTAATTTTATTTTGACCACTTTCATAATTAGAGAGTACCGTAGTTGACTATAAAAGTACAACTTATGAGTGTTTTTTAGTATATGCAATGGGTAGAATAATAATCATTAATTATTAACTACAATTATAATTGTAAATATCCAATTTCCTCTTTTTAAGGGGCCAGTGCATGTGTCCAGCTTCACTTCTATCAAGAAGCCATCGACTGGTGCCAGAAAGGATTGACAGTATCCTTTGACGAATTAGTAATTAACAGTTATTCCACGAGCGCGCGTTGGATATAAGATGATAGATAGCTAAACAGGTGCGTAGCGCCGAGTTGGCTATAATCATCTCTTATCCAACAAGCGCGAGTGGAATAGTTGTTTTATTAAGAACATTAAATTAAATTATTAGATTTTATTAAATTTTTAGCTTCCTTTTAATTTTAAGCTGAGACGTACGCTTCCCATATTTGTAGATTATGGTATATTGGCTGATATACCATAATGGCTAAGCCAATAAAAAGTCTTGAATTGCATTATCCAAAGATCAAGTTTTTAATAAAAGGTCATATTGCAGATGGAGATTTACTCAGTTACCTGAGTCAAAAAGTGTAAAGTAGACGTTTCGCATATGATGTTGAATGCGATGAGTATAAAGACGCAGGTTATACAGTAACTTGTAATTTAGACGGTATACATGTCCGACAACATATTCCGCTTGAGTGTCATTGTCAGAGAAAACCCAGCAATGCCAAAAGATGGGGGTTGGCCGATTTTCCTGAAACTCGCAGCATTTAAAACCAATCTGATAAGATTGAGATTCGTGGTATTTAGACAAATGTCAAGTTTTTCACTCCCGAGATTGACCACCTCTCCACTTTTGCCCCAGGGGCCCCCTAAAATCACTCGAAAAAGGTCAACTTGGGAGTGTTATAAATGAATCTTCCCAACACATCTGGTATGCAGTACTTTTCTTTTTTTAAGCTTATCTACCACATTTTAACATGATGGGTGTTTTAAAACAAATTTTAAGTCAAATGACTGTTTTTCCAAAGCTTTGTAATCTTGGCAGGTAGCTTGTGCCTAGCCACATAACGGATTTCTGGGATTTTGAAATCATTTTTTTTTCAAAATTGCGGTTATTTCTTTTTTTGATTCTGTACCATTTCATAACAATCCGTACCCTTTTTTATCATTAAAAATAATTTATTGATAGGCACAAGAGACTCCTTTGACACAATTTCTGTTTAAAAATGTCCAAAATCGCTTTTTAATTTTTCCCCGCGAAATTAAATTACGCGGAAACTGTACACAATAAATGACATTGCAGCATGCAAGCACTTTTTTCCGGTAATGTAAAGTATCATATGATCAATATCTAATTCGTATAAATAAACCGAAATATCATCCAAAGTTGTATGACACAGACGTATCCCAATTCACGATTTAGGTCCTTTTCACTTAACTCCTTGCGCCATTTCTTTTGTTAAAGAAATGGAACAATCTTGTCTTCGTTACATAGAGTGTACTAAATCACGTAAACATGCTGCACTGAAAACCAGTTAGAAAGACGTTAGGCAATGTGCACTTTTAAAAATTAGTGTTTTTAGTAGTCATATCGTTCTCAAGTGACCCTATTACAAAATGAAATGGGAAAAATGTCCTAGAACAGTTATAAACTGTATATGGATACGTCGATCGCGGATGTCAACACTCAACTACTTCTAAGTACCAGTTATACAAATTTAACATGCTTATTTTTGATATGAGCGAGACTTAGCGTAAGCATTAATGGCTCGGTGTAGGCCCGTTTTCTTGAATAGCTACCGGCTGTTTGCAGCTCTAACGCCGTGCAGGTCTCTCTCAACTGTTCTACCTTCAGCGAACTGAGCTTTCCGGCGTGCAAAAGTGCGCAAACGTTTACTGCTTCGAGCTGAATAGGGTGTTCAGAACTTTCCATATCCTTGTGCACTTCTTGGCGTATCGCCTGAATAGAGTCCTCTGATTGAAGGGCTTCAAGGTCTTCATCTGCAAACTCTTCCTCTTGGTTCTCATCAGGCAGCCTTTCGCGCTGTATCGCGGACGTTCGTGAAAAAAAGTTGCTTATTTGTTGGGCGGTCCTTCATTCCTCCAGCTTAAATTGTAGCTTTCCACTACCATTCCTAACACAGTTCATCTCTCTGGCCACTTGAGCTGGATCGGCCTTTTGCCCCACAGCAGCACCTTGGCTGAATTTCTGTATAAGAAAGATCTTTACTTTCTCTTGCATTCTTGGAACCCTCTTAGTCGTTTTCAGAGCCCAGCCCTCACTCCGACATTCCATGGTTTTTGAAAGTCCTGCTTTCTCAAAATCAATGCGTTGTGTTTCCCCTATCGCCACATGTACCTCTGTAACTCGGCTGGCCTACTTCTTTCTTGCTGTGTCCTAAACTGACTCACAATCAGCTGCACACACATGTTTTCCGGTGTCCATGTGGACCCCCGCCTCCTGCTGAGTCTTGAATGTCAGCACACAGATGCTCTCATAGCAAAAAAAGATTTCGCCTCTTAGAGTTGGCGTATGGCTTACCGAACCAAGGTTGGTGCTACGTGGACTAAACTCCTTCAGAACTTTCGAACCAGTTTCGCCCTGTGAAATAACCTCTAAGTAACTATAAGACAAAAATCTGCCAGGCCCATCGTTGAATGCTCGCTAAACGCGTATTCCTTTCTTCTTAAAATAAAAGTTAGTTAGGAGATTGATGCCTTGTATTTTGTTAGCAGTACTTTCTTTGGTGGGGTCTACTTGAACAACAGCTGCCCTGACTCCTTTTACCCCTCCATTCGACTCGAGCGCCGTCTTCATGTCTTCTGCAGTGATGACCCATCGTCGTACATGTGCCTTCATTTGTGCCGTCTTTCGATCTCAAATGTCTTTTCCTGACGAAGGCTCTGAGGAATTATAACGCAGTACCTTTACACTGGTTCATTGACTAATGAGTGGAAAACTGAGAAAAAGAAATCCGCTATGGTAACAACCTGCCGAACGAATAATCAATGATGTGTCGAAAGTTAAATCCAGTTAATAGTAGCGTATAACTTATGTGTTCTTCTATTTATTGTCATGTGTTTCTGTTTCTGTATTTTATCTCATACTGTCATTTCTGCTTTACTGATTTAATATCTAATTTCTGTTTCTTGTATATTTATTGAATCGTTTGTTGAGCCGAATTTTATTTTAGATGTCTTAGCGTCCACACACTACCCGCCGAGACTAGCTCTGCTATTTGTGGGTAGTGCGTCATTATGCCAAGTGTCATGTCATGTCCTGTCTGATTACAATAAAATACAATACAATATAATACAATACCTGCGTTATCAGATCTCAGATAGGCATTCTCAATTTGGGGTGACTCTTCACGGTTTTCAGGAGATGTTCTATAATAGAGGATACAGCGAAGCTGTTCTGCGTGCAGTTATCAAAGATATGAACAAAGCATTCAACTTGAAATGTCTGCACCTGCTTCGTGATCAGAGCGTTCACAAGCCAACGGCGGTCTCTTTTTCCGAAGAACTCACCCATCCGCTCTCTGTAACGTTGTGGGAAGTATTTCATGGCCCAGTCCATCACGACTAAACATAATTTCAAATCAAGCTGATGAAGAACATATTGTTTTCCCTCTTCTTGTTTTACAGTGCGAAGCAAATGCGTCTTCCAATCCCGGATAGACATCATGCATAGTTCGCATTCGTGGCTTAACTGCCATCTCTGCCCTTTTGAAATTTTAACACGGTTTATCTCAGATTCAATTTCCTTGAAAAGTTCCTCAAAGGACTCGCATTTCTCACAGTTGATGTCATGTTCGTGCTCATATGTACCCTGCCAGTTGGTGTGACTTGGGTCACTCAGTGCATATTTATTGCGGTGATCAGCACAGGTTTCCTCTCGGCCAACGTGAGAATGGTGTTGTTTAGTATCTGCCTTTTCATTTGCTGTTCTTCAATTTCATCAAACAATATGCTGATTTCCGCCTCTGGAACGCTTTGTTGGGATGACTGGGACGTTGTCGTACAACGCTCTTCCACATCATCTGATGTTAACAAAACGTACTTATCTTCTTCCTGAGGTGGCTGTGCAAAGACATCTGCTTCAACAGCTGGCCCAACTACAGACTAAAATTTAAAAACAAAAGGGATATTTACTATAATTGAATTGTTTCTTTATTTTGTGACGAGGTTCCTGTGGATGTAAGGATACAGAAAACCCGCTGTCAATAAACTGAATCTTCCAAAATGTATATTTCTGTTATCCAAACTGACTCCTCAGTCCTTTAATAGTTCGGCTGATAACAGAAAAGTATGCAAGATGAAGGAGTGAAAGCTGTCTCGGTTCTACCGATCCCAGCATGCATTTTATGCTTTATTATCTTTCAGCTATATATCGTGGGCAGGTAAAATAGCCTTTTGAGTGTCGCTTGACCTGTTGGCAGTTTCTTCATCGCGCAGTCGGTAATGCTTTCCTCGACATTAGCTAAAACAAAAAATGTCACAAAACATAAGATCTCGGCAGAATTTATTTCATCCAGTTGACGTATATAGTACATGTACATAAAGGGAGCTTAGTTGACAATAAAAGAAATATATTTTGTATTCTCAGTTTTTCCACTTTAGGTATGATTTGTTCACTCCTCTACTGGTTACAGGGTTTTCAGTCCGATTTTTACTGTACTTAAGGAGACTTTTACATCTGTTTCCTTTTAGCTACAGAAATGGTGCATTAATTTAGCATGTCACAGTAACCAAAATTTAACTACCGTATGTATCTAAAGGTGACCCAGTTTTACCTTTAAAGTTCTTCTTTTTAATGATTTGAAATAAACGTAAAGTTTGATTGAAGTTTAACTCTGGGTATCTTAATCCTCAAGATCACAGAATGCATCGGAAGTAAACAAATTGAAGAAAGGGAAAAAAAAAAAAAAAAAAAAGAATCACTGATAGCAAAAACGAAAAGAAGGCCGGACTTTATCTTTGTAGTATGAGTATTATCCAGGGCCACAAGTAGATAATTGCAGTACTTTTTTCCTTAATCTCAACACGGATGATCGTTGTATACAGCGCTAGTTCCTGGCCTTCCTCCCTGGGGCACCTTTCCCTTTTGTTGAGGTTCGTGTAGGATTACACTTGGAAAAGCACCTTGGCCAAATGTGAACAGAATGCATTGACTTGGGCCTCGTCAGGAAAAAAATTATGAAAGAAACGTGTGATTATGACTGTGAATCAAGCAATTTTGCCATGTGGAAATCGTCACCAAATTGAAATAGCACACTAATTACTTTTTGCAGTGAAATATACCCATACCTGGTATGGTTTTTGCTTGTGATAAAATCTTACTGAAACGATTTGAGAATATTTTTCGTGGCCAACACCGTTCTATGAAGAGTAAAAATACAGTCTTCCCACAATAAAGATTAATAGATGGATGTCTTTTTGTATCTTTAGTCAACACGTAGTTTGTGGAAAAAGATTGAAATGTTCCACAACAAATTCGTCACGGTTTATACTGAGTGTTTATATCATTAACGTCACGATAAAAACACGGCGCAATTATAGAAATGTTTACGGAACAAAACAAAGCTTCCTGTATAAAGGCAAATCTACGCAAGTTCAAATCACCCTTGACACAAAAGCTCGCCAACCTCACTGGTATTTTTCCCGTTTGTAAAATACGGTTTATACTGAGTGTTTATATCATTAATTATATCTAGTACAGCTTTTGGGTCGACTATAGGTTGGACGTTCTTAAACTCGTAACAGTGTGATGTTAAATGCAAATTAAGCCATAAATACTAAAAGAATCTTTGGCATGATATTTAAGTAAATTTTACTTACCGGATCCTATGGACCACTTTCATAGATGGCTGCCGGATTAACATTCTTTTGTTTAAATTTAAATTAGCCCTTCTGGCCTCGTTCTCCAGTACAAAATTCAAAAGAATACATTATCTCATGCGAGGCCAGAAGGGCTAATTTGAATTGAAACAAAAGAATATTAATCCGGCAGCCATTTATGAAAGTGGTCTATTGGTACTACAATATTATGTGAAACAAATATTTCCTTTGATACCGTGAAATTGACACGACGTGGGTCCTTTACTTGTTTATGTTGACCTTCTTGCAATGGTTAGAAACTTCAATCTAGTCCAAAAAACGAAAAACGAGTTTTTTGGCCTCTGAAGGTGGGAAGTAACCTTAAGTCAAATCATAACAATGTAAAATACACAGTTTACGTTCATGACCAGGCAATAATCCGTAGCTCTTACCCCGAAAGCATTTTCGCAGGAAATATTCATGTAATTTCTGTCAGGTAAGCTGTGTTCATGCGTATATTTTTTATACATTATGAGCTTCAAATTAATTGTAAGTACAGTATTGAAGTTTCCTTGTTCTTAGACTGAATTATATGAAAACAAAATGATTAAAAATGCAGTTTCATTAAAAAGTAGAATATTTTACAACTGATCAATTTTGGCAGAAAAATAGCTCTAAGAGCAACCTTGAACCTTTTTTAGAAATAATTGTGTCAAAGGAGTTTCTTGTGCCTATCCAAAAATCCTTGGTAGTGATTGGGAAAGGTATGGACCGTTACAAAATGGTATTGAATAGGAAATAAAAAACCGCACTTCAAAAAAAACTGTTTTAAAGCACCCATAATGTTAAGAATGAGGTAGATAAGCCTCTTAAAAGCTGATTTACCGTAAGTTTGTCGGGAATATACATTTTCAGTACCGCAAAGTTAGCCTTTTGTCAAGTGATTTAAAGGGCCCTCAGCGCCAAAAAGTAGAGGGGTGGTCAATCTCGGGAGTGAAAAGCCTGACTTTCGTCTAAATACCACGAATCTTAATCTTACATCTTACAGCATCAACCTTATTTTTTAATTTTTAAAAAAAAATTTTAAATATAGACTAGTGAGCGTTTCGTCTAACTGTCGTAGACTTCTTCAGGGAGTTTTACAAGTATAAACGCTTGTATTTATAAGCCAAAGTTACAGGGGCCGATGACTGTAAAGGCTTAACCGGACTTACGAACAGGAACAGGCGAAGTTGTGAAAAATTTAACACGTGTAAAGCCAGGTTTACATATAATCGCAGACGATCGCAGGTGATCGCGCAATCGCTGAAACCACTCAACCGAAGATCGCGAATCGCTTGTTCAGGATCGCAACCTGTCGCAGCGATCGATCATCGACGCCAAGGACGCTGAACTTTTAATAGGTGTTAACATTCTGCTTCTGTTGTCTCTACTTCAACGGAGATTCGCTGCTAGGTCGAAGAAGACATGTTGCTTCTGGGTGCGGAAAGTCCTAAAGCGATTGAACAAACAATCGTATTTTCTAATTTCTTCCATAGACTGTTCGTGTCAATTTCGCCTTCCATCTTGTCAAAACACCGTGTGATACACGAGTAAAGCTTGATAAACAATCGGTTGTCATGGCATCATGCCGCTTGCAGTGCTGGAAAACATAGCATTATGGGACACATTTCAATCGCATGATCAGAGAACTTTGTTCACATTCATCGCACTCGATCGGAGACGATCGCAATCGATCGCACGAATAGAACATGGTTCTATTCCTGCGATCGCGATCGCACACGATCGCAGAGCTGTTCACATATAATCGCAGACGATCGCTGGCGATCGAGTGCTATCGTCTGCACTATATGTGAATATGTGAACCAGGCTTAAGGCAAGGTGAGAAAAATATTTTGGGGGCCATAGTTGTAGCTAAAACCGTGGCCCCCAAAAAACTTACTTACATAGATTACGTATTGTCGCAGTTTTCTTGTAACACACAGTACAATATAAGTCTGGCAGAATATTACTGATAACCTTCTTAATACGGGCATGACTGCAGTTGAACGAAGTCTTGAAGACAGGAGTCCTGCGTGGCCGAGATCTATGTTTAGGTGGCCGGGAGATCCATTTCTCCCTGTCATGGTAACGCATACCGTGAAACAGCGGCAGTAAAAACTTAAATGGATAGCCTCTAAGTCGCAGTCGCTTCCAAAACTGATCCCTAGTCTCGAAGAAAGACTTAAAGGAAAAACTGTTTCTAGCATATCTCATAAGCTCCCCTTTTATAAAAGCTTTCTTGTTGCTAGAGGGGTGAAACGACTCGAATGGTATGTAGAGACATTTGTTAAGAGCCTTCTGATACGTAGAAAATTGCAGCACGCTTGGGAAATTATCGTTAAACAGACAAATATCTAGAAAAAAAAGGCTGCTGTCGCTAATACCGACAATGAGTAAGCTTGATTCGATCATTTTTGGTATTAAGAGCACCAAGAAATTTCAGGAGGGTATCCCTGGGTCCACACCAAATGGCAAAAAAGTCATCAATGAAACGCCTGTAGAGCACGAGAAATTGAGAGTACTGTTCCACAATATCTTTTTCGTGGAAATACATAAAGCGTTTGCGACTGTGACGGCAAAAGGAGTGCCCATAGCAATACCAAACATTTGGTGAAAAATATCCGGACTGAATTCAGATGATAAATAGTTATTGTCGAATACAATTCTGGCAAGCTCAGTCAGTAGTGGAGTTTCGGGAGCCCTTTCTTCGCCAAGGAGCAAGTCGAGAGCCACAAAGGCTTTTTTAGTGTCTACGTTGAGATATAACGATGGAAAATTCGCGGTGACAAGAAGACAGCTTGATTTAGGCAAGACTGTGCTCTCAAGTAATTGAATAAGCTCACAAGAAGCCCTAACGACCGTAGGCAAATGTATAACGGGCTTAATAAGCTCCTCAACAAAAATACTAATTGGCCTAGTGATATATGAATGGGAAGCAGCAATTGGTCTTCCCATCATGGGGTCTTTATGAACTTTAGAGATGATGTAGAACTTAGCCGGGTTTATAAAATTATCGAAACTATGCAAAAGCGAGCAACATTAGCGGAGATAAATCTGCTGTAAATAGACATGAGCCTTTCGCGAGAATTAATTACATAAGTACGATTAGCATACCAATCCTGTTGCGTGACTTTGCGGTATGACAGCTCGTCATGCAAATGTCTGAGTATCTCCGCTTCAACGCAGTCCGTTGACAGAAGAGCTGGTCCAGGCTTTTTATCCGTGGGCAGAATTTTAATGCCAGGATTGGATTTCCACTCGTGGAGGTCTTCTCGCGCTTGCTTCGAGAGATTGTTTCTCCAGTGCGGCTTTTCAGCCGTGATGCTCTTTTGTAACTCTTTGCGAAGCGCTAAGAGCTTGTCTTTAAGATCTGGGTTTTCCCTCAATGGAATCCAGCCAGTTGGAACGTACAATCTGGGATTGAAATCACTGCTTTGAGGTTGTTTGGAAAACTTATCTTGGAGGCAAACTCTTCGGCAAAAGTCTTGAATTTGCTGGTCGAACTGAGGAACAGTCGGAGGTCGCAGGGAAGGTCTGAACTTCAGGCCTAGGCCCAGAACTTTAGAGTGCCGCTTAGTCAGCTCAACAGAGGTAAAGTTGTGGATTTCCGAGTTTCGTGGAAGCAGGTCAAATAGTGGTCGATTTGCCATCTTAAATAACCATCTCTGGAGTGTAGAACGTCTGTCTATTTTACGTGGCTTGAACCTTTGCCTCGGGCGTCTTTTGACGGCGTTCGAGAATTGTTAGAACTTGATCTTGACCTTTGGCGTTGGTTGGCCTTTCGTTGTTCGGGTCGGCTTTTCCGCGGGTACTGATTTTTTACCATTGCGCTTGGCACCGGTTTTAGTATTTTGCTTTCCATGAAGACCGGAGTGGACGATAGATACTTTGCGCTGTCGACTTGTGTGGACTCGGTTTGTTGTGCCAGAGGAAGACGGAGTTCGTTTCGAACGATCTCTCGGATCGAAGTTTCCGAAGGCACGAAACCCTCGCTAATGTCCATGTGAACAAGACTTTTATGCTTTTCCTTGCGGTCAATCTCCGCTTGAAGAGCTTTAGAAGCTCTAGAGACTGCACTGTCTTTGGAAAGCTCTTCTGCGAAGGCTGAAGCGGCGACACAGAGGCTGCTAACCTGATCTTCCGAAATATCGGTTTTCCGGAGCTCAACCGTCCATCGCGCAATCGTCCCTTCGGTATTTGCAGTAGTGAAACGAACGGCCTCCTGATGGACTTTCACCTCAGCGCAGAGATGATCTTTAGCAGCTTCCAACAGCTTCAATTCTGCCTCGCGAACAATGTCGTCAAATATGGCTTGAAGCTCGTCAACATTATGTCCTTTGGCTTCTTGGATTTTCTTGATCCTAAGACCAGATGTAGTAGTGCCTTGGCCCGCGTGAGTCTTTAGCAAATTGATTCTAGCTTGGAGAGAGGAGTAGGCTTTCTCGGCATCTGCTCGCATTCAAACTGTCCTTTGGAGGATGGTTTCGATAGTGGGGTCGAGTCTGGAGTAACTGCTTACTGGACGTGGTAGCTCTGGATCAAACAAGGCTGAAGATCGGCGGCGTTTTGGTCCGTAGCGACTGTCACCAGTTTTGTTCGCCATGTGGCTTCCTCTAGTGTTGACTTGAACAGTTTTTTAAACATAGACTAGTGAGCAGCACTTCTGCGAACAGTAGTTGTAAAACTTCTTTTATTTTCCGACGCGTTTCGTCTACCTGTCGTAGACTTCTCCAGAGCTAAAACCGTGGCCCCCAAACTATTTTTCTCACCTTGCCTTACACGTGTTAACTTTTTCACAAATTTTCCCAACTTCCCCCGTTCCTGTTCGTAAGTCCGGCCAAGCCTTTACGGTCATCGGCCCCTGTAACTTTGGCTTATAAATACAGGCGTTTAGTTATACCTGTAAAACTCCCTAAAGAAGTCTACGACAGTTAGACTAAACGCGTCTGAAAATAAAATAAGTTTTACAACTATTGTTCGCAGAAGTACTGCTCAGTAGTCTATATTTAAAAAAAATTAATTAAAAACATGTACATCTCATTTACCAAGCTTTAATAAAACCTCACTTTGATTACTGTGACATTGTTTGGGGTAGCTGTGGGAAAACGCTACAAGAAAAACTGCGGAATAGAGGAGCCCGTATGTTGATATTCTCTAACTATAATGCTGATGCAACTGAGCTACTCGAACTTTTAGGGTGGAAAAATCTTGCACGCCAGCAGGAAAGTCATAAAGCCATCGTGATGTAGAGATGTCTGCACGGGCTAGCTCCAGAGTATCTGTATTCAACGTTTACGTGGCGTGACTGTGCTTATGACCTCAGGGACTCTGAAAGTAAGCTCAATGTTCCCTTGCCGTGCACTAATTATTACAGAAAAAGCTTTGGATACAATGGTGCCACATTATGGAACAGTCTACCATGCAATATAAGGAACACAGAGTCTCTAGCCTAAGGGGTATTTAAGGTTACTGTGCACCTTTAGGGGTGTCCCGCGTGCAAGCGATGTAGCGCGTCTGGTTTAAACTATAGATATCTAAACCCCATATCAAATTAAAGCTTATAGGACTGGCTATCAGACTATACCAAAATTTTTTTAAAAAATCAATTGTCGAATTTTTTCACGACTCATAAATGCGAGCGCCCGAATCACCTTTTAAGAGCTACAAGTCAAAGGGAATTTCTTCAATTGCTCTCAAATTTTGACAGTCGCTAGTTTTACATATAAACAACAAAAACGTGTGTTCGAATATTTTATTTCTAAATACAATTTTTTCAAGAGCGATTTTTGTACGATCACTCCACATTTTTTTAATCCTATTTCGAAAATGTTCTGTAACTTTTCACTGAGATTGAATATGGCAAATCGCAAACACCTTTTTTAGTGCTTTGGCCGCGGAAACGGTGGAACACATTATATAAGCAAAAACAAAATTCGCTTTGACATGTAACGTTCAAAAGGTGATTCGGGCACTTGCATTTACAGGTTGTGAAAAATTCGACCATTAATTTTTATCAAAATTTTTGGTATAGTCTGCAGCTGATAGCCAGTCCTATAAGCTTTAATTTGATACCGGAGTTTAGATATCTACAGTTTAAAGCGGACGCGCTACATCGCTTGCACGCGAGACACCCCTAAAGGTGCACGGTAACCTTAAACGTAAGATCAACGACATTCTTCAAGTCTAACGCACCGCATTCACGGAAAACAGCTTTTAGTGTTATAGTAAGCAGTTTGAATTTAAAATATCTTGAAGGATATAGTGGTGCTGAAAGCGCCGCTGTTACCGCTGCTGCTGCTTCTACTACTCCTGCCATTACCACTACTAGTGATAGAAGTAGTACAAGTTGAAATAGTTCTGGTTTTATTACTTTTAGCTCTCGTGGCTTCTTTTAATTCCATCAGGATGAATGGTAGAATGAGCCTGGTTAAGTTTGTTTTCATTGTGCAAAAGAAAATGAACCGAAACCCCTTTTATGAGACAATTCTTTGACTCGAACTTGTAAAGATTGAGAACAACAAGATGTTACTTGATTTGTGGACTCAATGTGTAAGTGAGCAAACTGATGGAACAGATGAATCAGGAACGAAACAAGAAGTAAAGATTAGCCATGAAAAATACAGCGCAAAAAGCGAGGTTAGTGGACAGTTACGACATTAAAATTTCATTGAAAACAAGAAGTAACATGGAAAAAGACGTTTCATTGATGGGATTCCATGCAAGAGGACCAGTTCGATGTTTCCATAGACATAAGAAAGCAGTTCTTACGTCTATGATGTCTGAAGTGTGTTTATAATCTATGACATTTTGGCAGCTGTATTTTACAGAAGTCATTAGCCGTGCGCTGTTCTCTTATTAGTTTTTACTCTGAGCTATTGACTATTTAAAATGATTGAATTAAATTATGGAATTTTCTTAGACCCCAAAGTTAAGTTTACGCTTAGCTTCAAAGATATTATCATTAATAAACCTCGAGGGACGATGACTGTGCAAAAGCAGTTTTCGTCTTGAAAATACTCAAAGAGAAATTTCCTCACCTACCAGCTGAGGTTGGTATAATAAATCGAGTTCAACCATATAGGCACACAAGTCTGGCTCCTATGGTTGGCCATTAGAAAAAGGAAGTTGAGGATACGTAGGCCAAGAGGTACAAAGGTAAATGAATGATTTGAACATTTCCAACTTCAAACCATAGGAGAAACAAAGCAACAAAGACCTACCTCCAACAGCTGTCCAAAGGGTCCTCCTCTATGCTATTGCAGTGGGGGACGAAGCTTTAAAAGGAAAGTGTTACTGCAATCTCGGATGTGATTATCGTAGGCTAGGAGATTTCAAAAGAGCCATCCAGTATCATGAACGTCATCTAAAAATTGCCAAAGAAGTCGGAGACAAGGCTGGAGAGGGAAAGAGTTACGGTAATCTCGGCAATGCTTATCGACGCCTAGGAGATTTCGAAAGAGCCATCCAGTATCATGAACGTCATCTAAAAATTGCCAAAGAAGTGGGAGACAAGGCTGGAGAGGGAAAGAGTTACTGTAATCTCGGCAATGCTTATCGACGCCTAGGAGATTTCGAAAGAGCCATCCAGTATCATGAACGTCATCTAAAAATTGCCAAAGAAGTGGGAGACAAGGCTGGAGAGGGAATGAGTTACGGTAATCTCGGCAATGCATATCACAGCCTAGGAGATTTCGAAAGAGCCATCCAGTATCATGAACGTCATCTAAAAATTGCCAAAGAAGTGGGAGACAAGGCTGCAGAGGGAATCAGTTACGGTAATCTCGGCAATGCATATCACAGCCTAGGAGATTTCGAAAGAGCCATCCAGTATCATGAACGTCATCTAAAAATTGCCAAAGAAGTGGGAGACAAGGCTGGAGAGGGAATGAGTTACGGTAATCTCGGCAATGCTTATCACAGCCTGGGAGATTTCGAAAGAGCCATCCAGTATCATGAACGTCATCTAAAAATTGCCAAAGAAGTGGGAGACAAGGCTGGAGAGGGAATGAGTTACGGTAATCTCGGCAATGCTTATCGACGCCTAGGAGATTTCGAAAGAGCCATCCAGTATCATGAACGTCATCTAAAAATTGCCAAAGAAGTGGGAGACAAGGCTGGAGAGGGAAAGAGTTACTGTAATCTCGGCAATGCTTATCGACGCCTAGGAGATTTCGAAAGAGCCATCCAGTATCATGAACGTCATCTAAAAATTGCCAAAGAAGTGGGAGACAAGGCTGGAGAGGGAATCAGTTACGGTAATCTCGGCAATGCTTATCACAGCTTAGGAGATTTCGAAAGAGCCATCCAGTATCATGAACGTGATCTAAAAATTGCCAAAGAAGTGGGAGACAAGGCTGGAGAGGGAAAGAGTTACTGTAATCTCGGCAATGCCTATCACAGCCTAGGAGATTTCGAAAGAGCCATCCAGTATCATGAACGTCATCTAAAAATTGCCAAAGAAGTGGGAGACAAGGCTGGAGAGGGAATGAGTTACTGTAATCTCGGCAATGCTTATCACAGCCTAGGAGATTTCGAAAGAGCCATCCAGTATCATGAACGTCATCTAAAAATTGCCAAAGAAGTGGGAGACAAGGCTGAAGAGGGAAAGAGTTACGGTAATCACGGCAATGCTTATCACAGCCTAGGAGATTTCGAAAGAGCCATCCAGTATCATGAACGTCATCTAAAAATTGCCAAAGAAGTGGGAGACAAGGCTGAAGAGGGAAAGAGTTACGGTAATCACGGCAATGCTTATCACAGCCTAGGAGATTTCGAAAGAGCCATCCAGTATCATGAACGTCATCTAAAAATTGCCAAAGAAGTGGGAGACAAGGCTGGAGAGGGAAAGAGTTACTGTAATCTCGGCAATGCTTATCGACGCCAAGGAGATTTCGAAAGAGCCATCCAGTATCATGAACGTCATCTAAAAATTGCCAAAGAAGTGGGAGACAAGGCTGGAGAGGGAAAGAGTTACTGTAATCTCGGCAATGCTTATGACAGCCTAGGAGATCTCGAAAGAGCCATCCAGTATCATGAACGTCATCTAAAAATTACCAAAGAAGTGGGAGACAAGGCTGGAGAGGGAGTGAGTTACGGTAATCTCGGCAATGCTTATCGACGCCTAGGAGATTTCGAAAGAGCCATCCAGTATCATGAACGTCATCTAAAAATTGCCAAAGAAGTGGGAGACAAGGCTGGAGAGGGAAACAGTTACGGTGATCTCGGCAATGCTTATCACAGCCTAGGAGATTTCGAAAGAGCCATCCAGTATCATGAACGTCATCTAAAAATTGCCAAAGAAGTGGGAGACAAGGCTGGAGAGGGAATGAGTTACGCTAATCTCGGCAATGGTTATAACAGGCTAGGAGATTTCGAAAGAGCCATCCAGTATCATGAACGTCATCTAAAAATTGCCAAAGAAGCGGGAGACAAGGCTGGAGAGGGAAACAGTTACGGTAATCTCGGCAATGCTTATCACAGCCTAAGAGATTTCGAAAGAGCCATCCAGTATCATGAACGTCATCTAAAAATTGCCAAAGAAGTGGGAGACAAGGCTAGAGAGGGAATGAGTTACTGTAATCTCGGCAATGCTTATCACAGCCTAAGAGATTTCGAAAGAGCCATCCAGTATCATGAACGTGATCTAAAAATTGCCAAAGAAGTGGGAGACAAGGCTGGAGAGGCAACGAGCTACCACAATCTTGGCAATGAGTATTGGAGGTTGGGCGACCTAGAAAGAGCTGCCAACCTCTTTCATTCTTGTGTGCTAATCTGTGATGCTATCCGAGCTAGTTTACGTTTGAAAGATGATTGGAAGATTAGCTACAGCAACATGCAAAGGAACGCATATAATTCTTTGTGGCGTGTTCATTTAAAACAAAATCAAGTTTTGGATGCACTTCTATTTGCTGAACAAGGACGTGCACAGGCGCTCAATGACCTTATTTGCTTTAATTATGGGGCGGGAGAGACACAACTTCAGCCTCGCACACCACCCGCTTGTGATTTCGATGTTCTTGCAGGCGGTGCTCCATCAAATACAGTTTTTATGGCGGTAGATGATACGGAACGCAAGATATACTATTGGTTTGTTAACAGTGCTCAAGATATGCAATTAAGAAGTATTGAGATAAGTAATTATGACCTCTTCAAAGACGCCAATACTTTTATTGAAAGCTTAGTAAACACAGTGTCAAGAGAGTGTAAAAGAGGTGTTATTAAATGCGAAAATCGTTCTCTCGATGAGCCCTGCAATGAGGAATCGATGAAGAAAAGGTCAGGTCATGCTGATATCTTTCCTAAATGCTCACCGAACACAGCTTTGCGGAGGTTGTATGACGTTATCATTGAGCCGATTGCTGATCTCATCAATGGCAATCAAGTTATCTTTGTTCCTGAGAGCTCGTTGTGGTTAGTCCCTTTTGCAGCATTAATGAATTCTGAGTCAAACTATCTCTGTGACTCTTTTCGAGTTCGAACGATTCCATCTCTGACTACTCTGAGGTTGATTAACGATTACCCAGACGACTTCCACAGTAACAAGGGTGCTTTACTCGTGGGTGATCCATGTCTGGAGGAGGTTCTTCTCAAGGGGAAGAAGCTCCATCAACTGCCATGTGCAAGAAAAGAAGTAGCGATGATCGGGAGAATCCTTGGCGCTGATCCTCTTATTGGCGAAGAAGCAAAAAAAGATGAGGTATTGAGACGACTTCCCTCTGTTACGTTGGTGCACTTTGCAGCACATGGCTCAATGAAAACAGGCGAAATTGCTTTGGCGCCACGAAGTGCCTGCTCATCACAGCCCTTTCAAGAGGAGGATTTTATTCTAACAATGAAGAATGTGCTGGATACTCGCATACGAGCAAGGCTGGTTGTGCTGAGTTGTTGTCACAGTGCTCGTGGAGAGATTAAGGCCGAGGGAGTGGTTGGAATTGCAAGAGCGTTTTTAGGTGCAGGTGCTCGCTCTGTTCTTGTGTCGCTGTGGGCGATTGACGACGAGGCTACTCTTGAGTTTATGAAATATTTCTATGAAGAACTGGTCACTGAGAAGCTGGCCAGTGAAGCTCTTAACCAAGCTATGAAGAGCATGAAAGAGTCTGGAAAGTTGAGCGAGGTGCAGTACTGGGCACCCTTCGTACTCATTGGGGACGACATCAGACTTGAATTAAATTAAAGATAACAGTCTTGGATATTGTCGAATGTAAGTAGGTCAATATTAATTAATGATGTATTTTAAAGTAAGCCCAGAGCATGTTTGTAGGAAGTAGGTGTAGACTTCAACCAAGAGATGATTTTTAAAAAAAGAAAATTTATTCCACGTTCACTTTCACGTGGAAAGTCACCCACGTTTGAATCTTTTAGTAAGTTATCTTGCCACGGTATATGTTTATGCCTGTCAGTTTTAGTGAGAGAGCAGGTAACTGGAATGGCTCTTATGTCTTCAAAGATGATATGTTTTTAGTTACGGAATCACAACGTATAATTTGAAATGAGCCGCGAAATGATATCCAAGTTTAATGGAAGACTTTAACCAGAACGTCTCCAAGGTTGTTCAATGATAACGTAATGACACGAGATGAATTTCAGTCTGTGTTCAATGTATATCAAAATGAGTCAACGGAAAATTGGCTTGTTCGGCGCCGACCCCAAGGATCTCTGATACTTCTACAAACATTGGTGTGCAACACAAGTTTAATGCTTTAGGAATGCATTTAAACCTATGTCAAAATTAATGCTTTGAATTTACGTTTCTGATACTTTTACCTGTTTGCAGAAAAGACGAGATCCTTGCTGACGACTTTTTGGCAACGATTTGTATCCAACCTCTCCGGCGACGAGAACTTCTTGAGTATCTTAGACAGTATAGCTTGACTGTTAGTGAAAAAAACAGTTGTTTTGTTAGGCCTTTAGGGCGAAATTGCTCATTTTAAACTTTGGTATCAAAAACTTTTCTTAATGTATTGTACGAAATGTACCACGGTGTGTTGCAGAATAGACTTCCGATTGAATTTTTCTCGGGGCTATGGGTATTTGTAGAGCGAAGCAGCTTTTTCCGCTATTAGGTCGTGTTGGTGGTTTTTTTCAGTATGAGTCTTACAGTTGTTTCATTTTCATTGAAAAGTGTAATTCATTTTGTGGTTGTAATTTTCCTTCTTGCTTATTTACAGCACCGAAGTAGTTCCTAGGCAAACTGAACTTTGCAGTATGTTACCAATACATTTTTCAGTGTTTATAGTAGATTCTTAGGTCTTTATTTTTTTTTGGTTTGAGTTGGATTTTTCCTTCACGAAGTCCTCCGTTTAGGGCCAGTTTTTGCACGAGTTAGGTACAACGATTGAGTTGGCAAGTTGTTGTAATCTCTTTGAGTTACTTTGTTATCGTGTGGAAATACAAACTCACTTACAGAAGGTTTTTGTTATAGATTTCATGATTAACCTCAGCCCGGCAACACCTTGTGTAGAGAAAATCCCGAACAATGAAGGATTCGAAGCTCAAGCTTTGTGATTTTTCAGAGGGATGCTGTTGCAAGCTGATCAGAACTAACAGCACCCGCTGTGAATTTGAAAGGAACAAGATACGATTTTTCGAAAGGGAACTCAAATACTTTCCTTGTCTCTCACTCGTTACGAGCTTGAAACAGCTTGTTATTTTCTCCTTCTCTCGTTTGAGTTATTGAAGACGTCGTGAATTGTTTCAAAACATGTAAGGGAGGAAAGATTAATCTCCTAAACACCAAGTACTCTTTATAATATGGCACCAGGAGAGCTTTAGGGTATGAATTTGAGCGTACACAGGTGCCGCGAAAAATACGTCAATTTCAAGGCCTAAAGGTAGCGCAAATCCTTTATACTTTACTAAGTTATCGTTAAAGGAGTACATCATAGTCGCCATAGAGGAACAAGATGTTCAGTGAGATCGCGTTTGACGCGTTATATTATCAAACTCTAACCTGTATGATTCCAAAACAATATTATTTCACAGTAAATGGTTTGAACCCGGGGGTAACATGTGAAAGTGTAGTGCGATTGTCCGGGTGAGTGTAGTCCTGAGAGGGACTGCTTTGGTGGTGGCGACTGACGTTTGACAACCTGTGTGGAAGTCATCATTAGACTCAAGTGAATAGTTGTTGTCAATAGAATGTTGTTAGTCCAGTTGGTGTAAAATGATTGGTCAGTTTTGCTGTGATGCTATTGGCTGTAACACTCAAGTGGCGTAAGTAACGTTAGGTCATTCTGTCCGGTTCGTTTGTAAACAATCATTGGATTCGGTTTTTGTGATATCCGGAGTAATCAAGGTCGAGGTAAGCGTTATTTGCCGAAGCCGAAGACTGAGGCTGATAACACTGACCGAGACCTTCATTATTCCGGATATCACAAAAACCGAATCCAATAATTGTTTTATTATACACTGTTTTAAAGGAAATAGCGCCAAACGCATTATCGCAGCGAACACAGTTTATTTTCGAAAACTTAAAAATGTACAACTGTGTGATAAACAAATTTTCACTTGAGCTAATTCCTTTCTGTCATGTGGCTCCTGGATATTTTTCTCTTTAAGGTATTCGTAGAACTGTTCCTTCGCCACCTTTGTCGATCTTTAGGTATTTTCCAAATCTTTATCTTCAAGTAATTTCTTAATTTCTCGTTGGGTCGATGAAGCGAATCGAGAAGCCATTCTTACTTCGCTATCCATAAACTTGACATTGCTCCACCGGAAAGCATGCATCGCGCACGCAACCTACAGATTATTCACTAATCTGTGGGTACAGATTAGTGAATAATCTGTAGGTTGCGCTGTTTCCCAGAATTAAAACTGTGGGCGTTTAGCCAATGAGAAGACAGATGGTGACTACAATGTATTATAATAATGTTAAAATGCAGTTGAGGGCAGTCTGTGCTAATTTGGTAAACCAGCTTTCCAGAGGAAGTCGTTGAAAGTAGTTAGTGCCGACGGATCAAAACAGACCCGGAAATCATGACCGAACTGGAGTAAGAACATTTTACTGACAATAACTATTCACTTGACTCTCATGATGACTTCCGTACAGTTTGTCGAAACTTCAATCACCACCACCAACAGTCTTTCTCAGGATTACCATCACACGGGCGATCGCACACTTTGAAATATTATTACATTATAAAACTCTTTCTCGATGCAAATATTTTAGCAGCCTTAGATCTTGGAAAAATTTGTCACTTGACCCTCAAAGCCTTGCAATTTGATGAAAACCCGTTGTAAGACAGAAAATTCGGGACTACATTGAATGGTCCAGAACTTGGTAACTTCAGGGTGACTTTTGTCCAAACACTCAAGTGCACATGCAGCACAAGCTACTAAGGTAGTCTTGTTCTGTGTAATTCTTGCAATGTGGTAAGAGCAGCGTTTTTTATTGTCAAAAGCTCTGACATGGCAATTGTCACATTTATTCTAGAGTATAGCTAAGTTACTCAAGCGATCTGGGACTGTCTCAATTGTCAACTGCTTATTAGAGGCAAATAAATACTTGCATTACTGCCCAACTGATGCCGGACTCACACCCTTGTAAGAAAACATGAATTCCAAATTCACTGTGTACGATCGATGTACAGTTAATCGTCATTATGGTGAATATGACATGATATATATGTTCGTATTTCTTAAATGTCAAGATTACGTGATTTGGAAGCAAATTTTTTTCTCGTTTGCATTTTAGAGCAATTACTATGGAAAGGCGACCGCAAGTCAATCGTGTTTCTTTTTGATTGTTTATCTACAGTTTCAACCATATTCGTTTACTTAAAATCCACAACATGTAACTGTTTATGGAAAGAGTTATAAATAACGTGAAAACTAGAATTCCTCAAAATTACGCTGTCGAACTATTTGCAAGCTTGCAGAAAATAACAATAAATAGTGACAGTCACTTTAAATAAGCAATAAGAAAAGATACATGAATTAGCTGCGCCTTTCCAAGAAAATATTGAAGATGAAAATGCCTCTATAAAGGTTTGACATCTCCCAGCTAATGGAAGAAGTTTCCCTAACGACCCCAGACAGATGTAAGTGTTGCCTGACACTCATTGAGGGACTGATACAACTCAGAATTCATCGGTGAGGCACGTAAGAAATTGATCCAAGGGGAATTTTGGAAGAAATACAACATCTTAATTGAAAGTTTTGAATAGCGGCCCATAAATGATCCATGAGTTATATGAAACTTGGATCGATTTAAACCTGAAAGAGATCATTTGAATTCAAGGTCCGCCTCGACCACCAAAATAGTATAAAAACAACCCCTTGTCACCACACAAATGCAATTGATCGAAACTATCAGCGTTTTTTTCGGAGCCAAAATGCATGATTCTCAACATCTTCATCTGGTCGCTTCCCCACTGTCCCCCACCGCCCCCCTCTTCCCCTCCAAAAGAAAACTTCTCGGACAGATAACACTATTTCGTGGAATGTTCCAACTCCTTGTGTGAAGTCCATGCCAGATATGTATTCCAAAACAGTGACACAACATTTACAACCAGTACTCGAAGATGCGCGGGAAAAAAATAAAAGTTACAGAACTGAACAGCTGGCCAGATTTGGTAGTTCACAACCATGTTGGGATAGAATTCCTCGCAGATTTTGTCACTAATCTCTTTGATGGTACGACGTTCAACAATTCCGACAGCGCCGTAAAATAAAACAAGAAACACAGGCGCCAAGATGCTTTGATCCACTGTCATTTTCCGAATGGCATTTCCGGGGCTTTTGCGGGCAAATCTTTTGTCAAGTTGTGCGTACCACACGTGGAATATCGGGCCGATCACTACAGTTCCGACAGCTGCCATTCGGGCTGTACGCACAAAATCATGCTCTCGCAATGGAACTTTCTCTACGTATTGCTGTGCGACGAAGTCTCCAGCTCCAAGAAGGGCTCCTGGAAACAAAACGGGCTAATTAAATGTGAGCACCAAGTTATTTTCGTTACCAGCCTCTTTTGAGTCACCTTTTCTTAATTCCCCTTCTTCGTCACCTTCTGGCTATTTTTTGAGACTTTTTTAAATCAACCACTTCTTTTGCATTGGGGGTCTGGGGCAAGCATGGGTGATTAAGCGTACTCGTCTACGTATGTATGTATAATATTTAAGTAAAGTAGAATAACTTTGTCAAAAATATAAATTAACGTCAGACTTTTTTTGAGACATACTGAAAATTATCAAAATACTATTCAGCGTAATTGTTTTCTGAGTTCTTTTGTGGACGAAAATGCAACAAAAGGAAAAAAAGGAAAAAAAATCTGCGGCCTGATAGAGCCACAACCAAAGTGACACCTCTCTTGTGATACCTCTATTCCGGATTAACTCAATTCCAAGAACATACAAGAAAATGTCGCTAAATGCTTCTGTCTGTAGCCGTTGTATCAGGTTTCCTTCAGTGAATGGGCAGTTATGTTTAGTCAAGTAAGCCAGTAGCTGCTTGCAGGCGGTAGTTGGTATGCGCGAGATTCAGCGGGGCGAATATGTTCGTTCGCCACATTGGACGGGTGTAAGATTTGGGACGTGTGACAAAGCGAAGAGGAGGGGAGAGCTGTTTCTAGCTTTCTCCCCCTCCCCCCTCCCCCCTACCCTTCGCTTTGTCACTCATCCCAGATCTTCCGTCTGTCCGGCCGATCGAATATATTCGCCGTGCGGAATCTTGCACATACCACGTATAACTACCGCTTGCCAGCAGGCAAGGAAGCCAGGTAAGCGAGGCAAGTCCGACAGGTCAACTACTTCAGGCTACTTCAGTCCGACAGGTCAACTACTTCGCTCCCACAAAGGGCTAACGCTCGAAACGTCAGCTTTTGGAATAGTTACGGTGGCCAATTTAGCACTTCAACTTTGTTGATATATCCAAATTATTCAACTACTTCAGACAGACTGAGTTAGATATGTGAGTGAAGTACATGATCCGAGAAAATAAATTATGCAGGTGAAGGAAAAATTGGAAAGAGGAGTGAAGTACAATATTCGCCTATGTTACACCAGGCTATAATTTATGTCTCCATATATAAATTATCCACTGAGGACTCAGATTAAAAAAATGCGCCAGTTTGGTATTGCGAAACGCAATAGAAGGAAAGATGACGGATCTCTGATTTTGGCGGTTTTAGGGTGTACAAAAAAGTGTCGGCGAGAGCATTTACTGTCGAGGCAATCGTCAGAGCAAGTCTTTGAAACAAATGAATAAAGGCTGATAGTTTCGAAAGAAACTGTTTGGGGCTGCGTCTGTGGGAGTAACGAAATAATTTAGATATATCAACAAAGTTGAAATGGTAAATTGGCCACCGTAATGATTACAAAAGCTGACGTTTCGAGCGTTAGCCCTTCGTCTTTCGCTCCGACGAAGGGCTAACGCTCGAAACGTCAGCTTTTGTAATCATTACGGTGGCCAATTTACCATTTCAACTTTGTTGATATATCCAAATTATTTCTTTGAAACAAAGGAAGGCTAAAAATAACGAGCAGATGTTCTTCCTTTAGCAACCATTTCTCCTTGAGAGTTTTCTCGACGCCGCTCAAAGGGCTCGCTCGTTACCTCACGCAGATTACGAAATTAAAGCAAATTTGACCGATTTTTGTAGGACAGTTCTCGAACATTGGAAAATATACTATATGTTTTGGTGTCCCATCCACTCTGATGTTCAAAGAGGCCAAGTAACATTTCTAAATACTATTGATGAAGACTAAAGGATGGCTTAATAGAGTAAACCGGAAAATTACCTTAGCTGAGTCGAGTTGATCGATAATATTTGAGATATTGTAAGGATCTGAAACTGATCCTTGTTTAGGTTATCGCCTGTCTCATAGATATACAGTTTATATTCTCTTGATAAAGATAACTTTGTATCCAAAATCATGGACTTCGCATGAAATTTGCAAAGAGGACCATGAGCGCAATTATTGACCGAATTAAATCATGATAAGCTAGGTTCCGTTTTACGAATCAAAAACAAATTTTTCATAGCGACGACGTTCTCGTACCCACAACAAATTTCGAAGCAAGCTAAAAATTCCGGGATAATGAAAAAACTTAACTGGTTAGATTTAGAGAAACCTTAAAGTAGAACAGTGGTAAATGTATGAGAAATTAGAAAAATAAATGCCTGTGGTTTGAAAAATACATGCGACTCGACGAATTATTGTGATGTCAAGACAAAGATTTAATTACCTTGCGTTCGATAAAACGTACGTAATCCCAGCTAAATTGCCAAACATTGGTTGGGAAAGTGGGCCCAAAGATCGATAAGCGCTTTCGACAACCAAGTTGCTGAAACACCATAAATTCTACCCAGGTGTTTTAAAATTTTCCTTAAAATTCAAGCTGTTACATACGATCAGTGATTTAAGGGTCAAAGTCTACCTGTCGATATAAGCTGTGTTTTCCACGGATGAATTTCCAAACATCGCATGTACCAGCTCCAAGCACGAATCGTTAACCTCAAGACCATAATTCCCCGTATTGTTCCACCGAATCCTTCTCGCTACACTAACATTTTACAGCCTAGCTATGATGCTATTCTAACTATTTACCAAGTTACTTGTATTGTGAAATGCAAATGACGTTCTTATCGGCGGCTGGTGAACCTTGCATATATTCCGGCATAAGTTTAAATTTGCATGTTCTCGCACGATATAACCCAACATCGCCGCTAGCATAGAAGCGTAAAAACTTTGCACAAAACTTTGAACTTGGACCTAGGAATACAAAAATCTCCAAAACATTGGGTTATCAAAATTCATATCAGAAATTTCAACGAAATTATCGCTGCGACAAGTCATTTTTGAAATAGGAAATAAAGCTGCGAATGACTGTTTATCCCGCAGCGAAAGTTACACAACTCACAATTCACCAGGTGAACTATAGCCGACCCTCCTCTACTCTCGAGGGAGTAAGGAGGGTGGCGGGCAGGGGAGGCAAGGCTACACCCTGTCGCAAATGTCCGAAAGCAACAAGCTCCCAAGAATTGACGACCCCAGGATGGTTAAACTCGTGCACATCGTCATATTGGCAGTTATTATTGAATCCCTATGCGTAATGGCCCTTTGAAAGTTAGCTTCAAACAGGCAATGATTTCTTCGTTAAGAAAACAATGAAAAGAGAAGGAATAGGCTATTATAGGTATATTAAGATTGTAAATGCCAACAAGTCCGGTTTCAACGAGCACAGTTTAACTTTGTTACATCACGGTCGATCGCGGTTGCTAATAAAGGAACAAATAATTGCAAATTATTACAAAGACGAGTAGAAAGAATAGAAAAACATAAACAGCAGAGGAAAAGCAATGGGGCAAGGAAAAACACTTACAAACGTCGTATGATTTGTGGCACGAAGAACGGAAAAAACTGTGTGCTGATCGCAATGAAGGAATCGACGTTGATTTCAAGAACTTTGATACTCTAGTGCTGAATTTTTACCGAGAAGCTTATACAAAATGAAATTAAACAAAGCAAAATTATGCAAAAAAAACGAACAGAATATAAATCAACGTGAGTGCAAAAATGCGAAAAATAATAGGAAAACTCGTGTGCAAAACGCAAAAAATGTAATCAGGAACGCAAAAGGAAATCACTAAAGTGGGAGTGCTGCACTAACAAAGATGGCTCCAGGTCTTAGGGGAATCAACAAAAGAAATAAATTTATGCCTAATGCTCGATATGATTTCTTTTGTTTTATTTCTCAAGCGTTGGAGCCAAGTTTAAATTTAAGTATATCGAAAATTGCCTATTGGGTCAGGTTTCGGCGGGATTTTGGCCATATTTTTTACATTAGATCTTTTCAGTTTTCGTGCTTAAAATCTTCCATTTTTCGGCTTTGACATTGGGCTTTCAATATATTTTCCCTGAGTAGCTGCCGATGATGTAATGAGCGGCGGTGATTAGTTAAGGGGCCTGCATTCATGCTTTCGGTTTCCTTTTATTAAAGTCTACTTTTTGAGCGACGGCCATCTTTTTCGGGAATAAAATGGAGAGTCTTAAGTGGGCATAGGAATGGTCCTTTTTCCTTGTGAATCCGATCATTACCCGGAATTCCTATCATCATTTAGTACTGGCCTGTGGATGTAATGAGTTGTCAACAATGCTCTCGGCTTCCACTCACAGCCTTTCAATGATATTGGTCTGCCTGTGGCAGCTCTTACGCCTTCGAGGAGCTCGCGCGCGTTACTTCCGCTTTTTCCGAGTAATGAAATCAAATGACGCCATGGAAAAACAAAATCGTTAGAGTCGTTGGTTTAAATCGTAGTTCGTTTCAACGAATGCATTGAACCAGGAGCCCAGGAAAGCAAATGCTACGATCTAGAATTCCAATACTGATAAGTCTCGATCATATTAGGCCTAAGGATCCGCGATTGTCGCTTGGTGTGGCGAGTATAATCAGCCATTTGAACCACAACAAAATCGAGTACAATGCACACACCTATAATATCGCTCAAGAACTACAAGTGTATCCGTTGGCAAGAAATATCGTTGACACGATTTGGAGCCACTACAATGATTCGAAATATGATCTCATGTTTGGAGGCTTTGTTTGGAATGAGCCTTTCCTCAAAACGATTGTAAAGGAGCTGAAATATTATGACTACCCTGGTGGGATTGTTATTGCAGGTCCTCAAGTGTCTTACGTCGGAAAAGGGCAGCTAGAAAAGTACTACCCAGAAGGAGACGTATTCATACGGGGATATGCCGAACAAGCTGTGTTAGAACTAGCGCAAGGGAAGGAAAATATCCTAGGGGTCCACTTAGCAAATACTCCAGACAAGGGCTTGCACACGTCCACCAAATTATCCGAGCTTTCGTCGCCTTTCCTCGACGGAACGCTGGAGCCTCAGCAGTTCATGCGCTGGGAAACGACCCGTGGTTGTCCTTACAGCTGCTCATTCTGCCAGCACAGAGATCCATCGCCTTCTTCGTCGGCTAATAAGAGCTGGACTAAAATCCAGCACTCGCAAAGGGATCGGATTCTGTCGGAAATCGAATGGTTCGTCGACAATAATGTCCGGGATCTCGCTGTGCTTGATCCCACCTTTAACACGGTGAACGGGAACATGGTACTTGACTTTCTAGAACGCGCCAGATTTTCTGGAAAAATCAGCCTCCAGTGTAGGCCTGAAAGAGTCACGAAGACATTTTTAGATCAGGTTGAGTCGCTTGGCAATACCACAGGAGCTGAAGTGGTTCTAGAGTTTGGTGTTCAAACGCTCGACCCCGAAGAACTGTTGCATATTGAGCGAGTGCGTAATGCCAACACTTACAAGTTAGCTGAGAAAGTTTTAGAAAAGTTGGCTCTTGTTCATCAACGTAGAATTAAGCACGAAGTCAGCCTCATCTTTGGCTTGCCCCTGCAAACCGTCGAGAGTTTTCAGCAGACTATACTGAAGCTTCAAGAGACGACGGATGGCTCGCTCGTCGCTTTTCCTCTGATGCTGTTGCGAGGGACACCCTTGTATTACCAAAGGGAAAAGTTTGGGCTGATCGAAGATACGGATATCGCCCATCCATTGATAGATCGGATCCAAAAATTTATCCCTCATGTTGTAACCTCTCCTTCTATGAGTTACAGAGACTGGAATACAATGGCGAACATTGCTGTTTCACTACAAGAGCAAACAGAGCCGAAAGAGGAACGTGGAATACATGCTTGAATTAATTTTCAAAACTCCCAAACTCGCATTACACGAGACTCTTTTGATGAAAAAGATTGGGCGAGGGAATTGATTTTATCACTATATTTCACCGTAGGTAAATAATATATTATGATATCTAGCAATATCGCTTGATATAAGAATGCGTTTACGGACTCAATTTTCTTCGCATTTTTTGAGGAAAATTGTCAGCTGAGCTTTTCATTTATAGTGCTTTCTTAACGAAAGTCATCTTATAATTTTAAGGAAGTAATACTGTAATGCCGTCCTTAACCACGAAAATTAATCAATTTTAAGTTTTACCTTTTATACACCGATAGATACTTTCCACAAGTGCTACTGACTATAGGCCACTTGGTATCAGTAAAGAAAGAAGAAAACTTTATTCAAGTGTCAATGTATTTAGCTTTACAACTAAAAACTAATTGGGGACGCTACTGATATACTAAATATACTAGTTACTTAACCTAAAGAAATTTAAAGATAAATATACAAGTTATTTACACATTCAGAGTAAAATTTATCTAGTCGTGTAAATCATTCAGCAAATAAATAAGGAGACTGGTTGAATTGCTTAATAGTAAGAAAAAGAATTACATCATGAATTATATCCAAAATAAAATATATATATATATATAAGTTAAATATAAGTAAATTTAAACTTTAAATAGGTGTCCTAAATATCAACAAACATGACTGTAAGAAAGATAAAGGGTGTTTTTTTTCGTCTGGTCATGAACTTGGGTTATCAAAATAAAATATATATATATATATATATCCCCATTTGATCGTCAAATGAGAACATGAAAAGAACAAGGACGATTGTAAATATTGACATCGGTGGTGAATAAAAGTAGGATGCCGTTTTTCGTTTTGTCACGAGCATAAATGTCGGCCTCGGCTAACTTTGCTTATCTTAGCAGCGTGCACTGTGCAGGGCACCTGCCCCTTGCAAACCACGACAGTGACGGAAACGAGGACACGTCAAAACAAAAGATCTGATATGCGCAGAACAATAGCTCAACGCGTGCGTTTTAAAACTTTCCACATTTCTTAGTTGTCCTTTGCAAAAACAACCACGTGAAATATTTGCGTAGTTCGAGAGCGGAAATGACTGCAAATTATTCAAATTTCCACCTGGCACTCAACGCTTCTCAAATGAATTTTGCTTCATTTGATGCGTGGCGTGGAAAGGGACGGTAAACCAGAGTTAGGCCCTGTTTACATGGGAAAAGGGTGCCACTAGGGGATAGGGTTACCCTACTTGGTAGGGTTGAAGATACCGAGCGTTTACATGGTAATTTGAAACCCTAGGGGCGAGGGCTGACACAATAGCCAGGTCACCCAGCAAGGAAAACAACCAAAATGACGGCGGGAGATAAAGTTTTGGCGGTTAATTCGATTCTTACGGCACTGGCTTCTTTAGTTCCTTCTTTTCAACTTTGTGCTTTGTTGTTGATATCTCTAATGGCTGAAAGACAGCGTTTACAACTGGCTAGCCAGCACATTTCAGCCCAATATAACATTTCACCAGTTTTGTAGCTAACACTAGCTGTGGATGCTGTTCCACTGTCCGCCATTTTGTTTCACTGAGATGCCTGCGCTGTGTGTCAGCGGTATGACTGGACATAGCTCTACCCCTAGGGATAGCCCTAGGTTTTGCGTTTACATGGGCTAATGGCGGCAAAACTCGTCCCTACACAGTAGGGTCACCCTACCTTTCAGGTAGGGTAACCCTACCCCTAGGGTCATCCTACCTCACATGTAAACACGCAGTATAATTACAATAGAGAAGGGTCTCCCTACTAGCTAGGGTAACCCTACTATGTAGGGGCACCCTCACTCATGTAAACAGGCCCTTAGTGGAAGAGACTAACTCTGGGTAAACACATCCACTCATTCACAAGATTCTAGCTAAAAATACAAATATAAATTCATATTTTGATCGACATCTTCACTGGCTTTGCCGTGCTAGCTTTTAAGGCTCCCCAATAGCATCAAATGGTCTATTTAAGGTTTGATTTTTCACAAGGATCCAGAATTTTCTTTGGCAGACTAAAACAACTTTCTTTCATACATTACCGAGCTCAAAAGACATATCATCTTTACCATGTTAGCTACTAAAATAAATAAATAATAAATAAATAAACAATCTTTAAGGAGGAAGCACCCGTCACGTAAATACGTGGTTTTCAGGGAGGTCCTCCGTAGAAATAAAAAGTAAGAAATACAATTGTCACAGATCTAAAACGGCGTATATCTAAAGTTTTATCCATCATTTATAGTATTTATCCATTAAGAATCTTGTAAGGTTTTCCTTAAATATTGTGCATGGCATTGGCCTTCTTAAAAATACTGGGAGGGACATCCAGTCATTTGTAAAACGGAAATAGGACACCCTCTTTCCGCATTCCGTTTTAGGTATAGGCAGTCTAGGTAAGTAGCCATTTCTAGTGTTGTAGCCATGCGAACTTCTCAATGTCGATTTAAAACTTTCAAATGAAATGTTGCGGAATGTCTCCTTTGATTGCATTTTCTACGGTCGTACAACGATGAAATAGACACCTTCCAGCCAGAGGGAGCCAATTCAGACACCTCAGAGCTTCTGAAGAAGACATCTTGCCTAATTTAATTTTCTTCGCAAATTTGTTCTGAAAACTTTGCAATTTTTCCATTTCTGATTTTAGACCGGGTTGATCTCCCCACACTGTGTCGGCATAGTCTAGGTGTGTAGGTGTGGCAGCACTAGCCCATTGTAGAGGGCTATGCGAGTTCTATTGTCTAACATATGAAATATGCGATTAAACAAAGAAAGACGATGACCTAATTTCTTTAGCAAATTGCTGATATGTGGCTTCCAACTCCATTTTGCATCCGTTGTCACTCCCAGATATTTGAATGACTGCACGCGATCGATTTGTGTACCATTTGGTTGCAACTCAAAGTCTTCAAATAAGGATAACATCCTTTTACTGCCTGCCAGCATAAATTTGGTCTTCTTGACATTTATAGTCAACCTGTTATCAGTGTACCAGTTACTGATTTCAATGAATTCACTTTCCTGAGCAATTTGAAGTTCTTGACGTGTTGATGCGTCACAAAAGAGAACAGCATCATCTGCATACAAAATATGCTACTGCAATACTGGTATTAAACTTTTGATCAAGTCTTGCTTCCATGGCTGTAGGTTCCTTTCCTACCCTTCCCCCACTTAGCAAGGAGCGATGAGCCTACCCCTCTTCGGGACCAGGCAAGTTGCGCAAAAGTCACGCAGTCGTCACGAAGTACACGCAGAGACGTTCATGTTGAAAAACCGGGAAGTTGAACAGAGATGGCTCTTAAACAGCCAAAGTCAAAAGTAAGTCGGTGAGGGTGAAGTTATTTAAGGCTTGACTGAAAAACAAACAACCACATTAGCCGATTTGTCCGCAGCAACCAAATATATTTTGTAGTGCTGTTGTAGTAGCGGTCTACATCTTGTAATTTTCCCACTTCCACTCTGCATGGCGTTCTTTGCCGGCTCTAACTGTACGCTGACCCTGTTGTGTGAATTATTTATTCAAAAAAAAAAACCGTATGCTCTTTTAGAGCGCTTAAAGAGCGTTTCTTATTTTTGATTTCACTGCTAAGTTTACCCTTTAGACATGAGTTTACTCTGTGCAAATGTTTAACGCTACGTTGCCGGGCTATGGATAAGTATTAACACGTTACACGTGTTGTGACGGGTAACTCTCTTTCCTAAATCATTGCTTTTTTGTTGTCCGATCTCTTTACTTTGACTTAACCTTGAAGCGTACATTTCAATAAACGAAAGTTAGAATTTGCTTCGAGTTAATCGTTATGTTTACTTTCATTTTTCAAACTCCACGTTACAACGTGGATTAAATTAGTGATCAAGATCTTGATCATTAATTTAATCCAATGCGATCGATGATACTATCTTACTGTTTGGATTTCACGTCAAGGTTAAGTAAAACACGTCTATAAGATCCTGCCCTCTCATGATGCTCAAACATAGCTTTTAAGTAAGTCATTATTACAAAGAAATTGCCAGCAATTTGGCAAAATTTATCACTGAGTCGTTAGCCATATTTGTGTCCATATTTGGGCCTCGGTTAAAGAAAGTTGGGCGGGACTGGAGGTGTTGTTTCGTGTGTCGAGTTACACAATACTGAAACAACGCATTATCCTTGCACTACACTTAAACTGAATCAGTAAGTATGGTGGAGAGTTGCATCGTACATGTCAAGTTTAATCTGTTTAATGACCCATTATGTAAAGATCAGCAACTGTTTACACTGTTGGAAACTTTGGAGTTCCATTTGAATTTAATGGCAAACTACCGACATTCTTTTACTTATGAAGTGCATTCAACTCCCAATGACTTGATCAAATCTCTATTCCTCAAACCTTGCAGTAATTTGAATCAAAATTGATTTCCTTTTGGAATTTACTATGTGAGTAATAATCAGTCCAGCCCATCAAGACCAAACAATCAGCAATCATATGATACAGGACTTCTATATATTGTTTTTGTATGTTTTATTTTCAGGTGGAGCTTCATGTTCATCTTGATGGAGCTATTAGGATACAGACCCTCATTGATTTGGCTAAGTACTGTACCGTAGTCTTAGTAATCACTTCCGATCACTTTTGCAATAGTCCTTGCTTAGGCACAGTTTGCCTAGTATAATTGCTCTGGTGGTTATAGAAATACATGCACTTTGATCGGTCAAGAATTACATCATATCTCGCAATAATCACCAAGTACAAGGTGATTATAACTCAGGGGGCACCTGATTTCAAAATGGCTGCCTTCCATTTTGTTGAAGTAATGCCAGAAGTGATAAGTGCCATAGAAGAGCGTAAAAGATGCTACCAAGATTGGCGTAACACTTTTCAAAAGATAGAAATGAAGGTTTTGCTGACTCAACCAATTAAATCTGATAAATTCTAGTACAGACTGGTTGCTCATCTTGATACGAGTCTTGAAAACAAATGTATCAGAATGGTTTCAACAACAAAACAAATTTACAACAGACTTCAAAAGTAATTTCAGAATTTAGCAGTTATGCTGAAAAAATTATACACCTTTGGCAAATAATTGTTAAATAATCTTTAAAACTTTTCCTTATTCCATCTCTCTCTGACCTTAAAGAATTCATGGCTTGAAACATCATAATTTTTTTTAACCTTAAATCATTTTGAGCAATAGTATTTACATCCTTAGCACTCAGTTCACAGATTATCCAATGTTGAATTGTTTCCCAGGGTGCTTATATCAAATCCAGTGTAAGAAGAGGGAATTGTTATTGTGGAAGGGAGGGAGGGGGAGGGGAGGGGGTGGGGTGGGGTGAAGATGTCACCGTATACTTGAAGGCTTGGTTTTCACAAACCATGGCTTGACATATATGAGGAAATCCATTTCAGGACTCAAAAGATAACTAGCAAAGCAAGATCCACAAGTAAATATATATATCTTATTAACCAAGCGCGAGGGCCGTACTGGGAGAATATTGGCCCAAGGTCTTGACAGTACGGACTGAGCGCAGCGAGGTCTGTACAAATAAGACCGAGGGCCGATATTGTTCCAGTACGGTCCCGAGCAAGCTTGGTTAATAAGAGATTTATTATACGACTGAAGTTCAAAGGGACACAAGTGCGGTATCGTTCGGGACCATTTGGGACAGTGCCCGGTCCAATACTTAGAGAATATTGGACCGGCAATAGAGCATTTTGATTGGTTGATTTTAGTTATTGGCCATCTGACTGCCCAAGTCGTGTAATAATAAACTCATATTGTTGTACTTACAGGAAGAAGCATTATCAGCTACCTTCATTTGATAAGAGTGTTTTAAAGGACTATGTATCCATTAGCCTAAATAAACCATCAACTCTGGCAGGTTTTTTGGGATGTTTTTATGTATTTTACCCCCTTATTCAGTGAGTACTATGAACATAACCCACTGTTACGTTACCTGAACTTAACTCTAAGCTTGGATAATTTGTACACACTCCTACCATTTTTTTTAACCAGCCACCTGACAAAGAGCTGTAGGTCCCATCCACAAGGGGGGTTCTGGAGGCATGCCCCCACCCCCACTAGAAAATTTTCAGAACTTAAAGAGTCTCAGGTGCATCTCCAGTGATTTTCACCAGATAAACTCATTAATTATACCCAAGTCAGAATATAGTTGCTGCAAAGTTTGATGGCAAAACAGCTCATGCCGGTTTCTGAAGTTAGTATTTTATGTAGCCTTGAACAAGTGCTCCCCAGTAGAACCACTTCTTGTTGTTTTGATGCAACTGTCCTCTCCATGAAATGTAATGCACTACATGCTTCTACTAAACAAAATATTTTGGCCCAGAACTAACCCATAAAGGTTCTTCAGAAAATTAAAGACAAACTAAGGGGATGGTGGGATGGTGTGAACTATTCTAAAAACAATGAATTTTTTTTTTTTAATATTCACCCCAAAAAACAGTAAACTGATGTTTTTTTTTTTTTTTTCATAGGACATTCACCCCACAGCTTTCAAACTTGTTTATTCTCTTTACTCATCATTGCAATGGGTTATCTCATTACCTGTTTAAAAATTAACTCAAGAGAGGTTACTTGTCAATCACCTTTGGGTTTTAAAACAACAAATCTACAGCTTGAAAACTGTCCTTGCATTTTGGAATCGCTCCTAACCCCTCCCTGGCAACAGTTATGCATCTGAACTGACACAATCTGTTTGTCTCTTTTCTCGTGATCTGTCTGCTTCAAACAATCATTACTGTTCAAATTAAAGACTCAAATCTTGAATTTTAGATAGCTGTGAGCACTGATTCAGTCATTACATCAGTTAACTTTTTCACTCCCAAGATCTCATTTATTTGGTAATTAACAACTATTCACTGAAGTGGAAGTAGTTAGTGGTGGATATTTACTGAGCTGCAAAGCAGTGAGGTAAATATCCACCACTAACCACCGACACTGAGGTGAATATTTGTTTTAGTATATACTAAAACAGTCGTTAATTTGAGTGATTTCTTCGCTTGTCATCGATGCAAACCGGGGCGCCATTTTTTCCCGAGTTGCTCAGAGGTAAATAGCAAAGGATATTTGGAGTTTGACTAGCCAATCAGAGCTTTCCTTCAACGCTATCCACTGTTTTGGTATATACTAATTCTTGTTATTGTCTTGTCTTCTTTATAATTCTTGTGATGTGGGCTCAGAGAAGTCAGTATTGGATCAGCTTATAACACCCCTGACTAATATTTTCCTTTATTCCCTTAACTGTTTGATACTGTGTTGTCACTGTCTTGGTCACTAATGGAATTTCGTGGGGTAACTGATTGAAGTCAGTTTAGATTACGATTTTAAAGGGTTTTTGAGTAGTTGAAAGCTGTACAATAATTTACCTACTCTTGTCAATAAAACTTAATGATTTTCTTTCTTAATTTTTTTTTTTCAAACTCAGAAATGATACTGAAGCAATGGAAAGAATAACATATGAGTTTTGTGAAGATCAGGCAGCAAGTGGTGTCCTGTACTTTGAAGTTTGCTACAGTCCTCATGTTCTTTGTACAAAAAACTCAGCCTTTCCAGACCAGGAGAGAGTGTCCCCAAAAGCTATAGTGGAAGCAGTGAATAGAGGATTGAAAAAGGGAGCTGAAGATTTTGGTGTGATTGCACGGTCTATTCTCTGTTGTATGCGTCAAATGCCCGGTAATACATCAATATCATTTAATAGATTTTATTCGGTTGGTTTAACTCAGAAATTTATCATTGGTAGTGAGTGGTGGCCTCCAACTCTTATGGCAGGTAGCTAAAAGGCCCTTGATTTGCAGGGGTCACCTTGTGGTTTGCTACAACTTTACCTCCAAGCTTTTCCCCACTTCACCTTCCCTGTGGTAGTTTGCATTTGCGATGACTCAGAGATCTTTCTCTGGGTCTGTTGCCTGCCTCCTCCACACATTGATTGTTGAAATGAATGAAATTTTATTTGACAGTGTGTAACTCCAATTTTCGACAAACCATTATCTTTAGTCTTAAGTGAAAAAAGATTTAGATAAATGTACAAGCACATTGAAGTAGAAAATCAAGATTACTTTTTGAAATAATCAAATAAAATCACTGGCAGAAATTAGTTTCTTGTAACATAGTCATTTAGAAATCAAGAAGTCAGCATTTCTTGATAAACAAATTTACCTGATTGTATGAAATCTAAACATCAACAGACATTCAGTACTCATTGCCTTTAGCAAAGTGAATGTGTTCCTTATTGCTGATTGAGGATGCATTTGCAAAATTGAATTTTTGTTTTTTTTTGTTTGTTTGTTTTAAGATTTTTCAAAAGAGGTTGTGTCTCTCTGCCAGGAATTTGCAAATGATGGAGTGGTAGGAATTGATCTTGCTGGTGATGAGCCAGTGTAGCAGGGACCAGCTATGGAGGGACATGTGATTGCTTATGAGGTTTTAGTCTGCTATACATCTTTCTGTGTCTATATTGTCCTCTTGATTAATAATGGTAATTGATTGGAGTACAATCTGGTCTAAAGCACAAGTTTGATTTGAAATCAGACCAAAATTGTACTTCATGAAGTTCAATTACCACTTTATTACATCTTTTTTGAAAACTGCAAATTTAATTCGCTCAATTCAATTTTTTTAGTTTATACAAGTATTTTATTGATCCAGTGTGTTGAACTGGTTTCTAAAATGTCTGGGAAGTTCTCTCATTCTCCTGCAATTTGATTTATTTTATCAAACAAGCCTTGAAATTTGATTAGTTGTTGTGTTTTAGCAAAGCTGTCTCACTGACTGGGAAAAAAATGGGAAATAAAGTGTAAAATTTATGATTAAAGCACACCAGTGTAAGCCAATCAGATTATAAGGAGCGCATTGTCAATGGATTTCAAAATGGATGTTATAAACTTAACCCAGAATATAATCTTAGATAAAAAGATATGGGAGATCAAAAAGTCTGACTTGTGTGAAGTAATCACTATGACAATGTCTGATAATTTTTGTTTACACAAACACACACACACACACACACACACACACACACACACACACACACACACACATACATACATACATACATACATACATACATACATACATACATACATACATACATATACATACATATGTTAATTGGCTTTTCAGGGCCAATTCCCACCCAGCAACCACCCTAGGGGAGGACATCCATCACACAGTAATCTCATGCATGGGAAATTAACGTCTCCTACCCCTAACCCTACAGGAGACGGGACCTCCATTTATTCGTCCCTATCCGAGAAGACTAGAGTATCTAACCATTTCTTGATATAGAAAGGTAGCATATTCTTCTCCTTGAGTGTTGGTCCGGCTGGGGCTCGAACCCTCGACCTCCGGCACAACAGTCCAGTGCTCTATCCATTGAGCTAACTGGGAGTATGGACTTTAGTAGATTTAAAGGGACATAATTCCACATTCACAATCCCCTCCATTGACCTATGTCCTCCCTTTTTCTGTTGATAGGTTTAGTTGTTCTACCCTGTAAAATGTCTTACTGACATTGTAGGTCTGCCATTTATGAAAGAAGTCTTCATTTTTGCGCAGGAAGCTAAAAGGCTCAACATACACAGAACAATTCACGCTGGAGAAGGAGGTCCAGCTGCTAATGTGAAAATAGTAAGTATCAATCAACAAAAGTATTTTAAACTGGAGGTGTGTCATAATTACTACCAGAGTATACCGTTATCCAACAAAGAGCTATTTTCAGATACATTGTAAAGTATAAAGAAAATCAGTTATTGTTGATGCCCTTTCTTGAATTGTGGGCCTTAAAGTTTCTTTACTATTTTCAACCTTGCCAAGTTACCATAACCCTTTCACTCCCAGAAGTGATTAACCTGTAACTTCTCCCTATAATATCCATACATGATCCAGAAAACAGGTAATGAGAATACTCAAACTTATCAGGTGGAGGTTGTTACCTTGATTGAAAACCAAATTCTTGTAACCAATTAACAAGGAAGTGTGTGGTGCTAGAGGGTGAATTCACAATCAGATCTTCGAAGTTAAAGGGTCAAAGCTCTGCTATTCTCATGTAAGCGCATCTTTTCTTACCTTGCCTAATCTTATAAAGGTTATCATTGTTACTCTACAGCAATGGTGGGAAGCCTTTGTGAACTTCAGAGTCAACATGTTATTGAAGAGCACAATGACAAGCAGACATACAATTTATTGGTATAAAGTGAAGTCAATGCTTTGTTCACTTTAAGAGCTTCCATCAAAAGAGCAAGCCTGATTGAGCAGCATTCTTTTCCTGCAAGTATTTCTTACCCCAGTGGGGTAAGACAGAGACCAATAGGCCAGTTTCTGGAAAGTTATAGTTGCTTAATTAACAAGCTCAAAGCCATAATTATTCTAAAATGTTAATCTGAGGAACTGAAGTGCAGCTGTTTGTCTAATTTTCTGATATTTTTATTGTTTAAAATCCAAATATATCTGTACAGAAATAACAATATAAATCTATTGTTAAAGCAAAAAGTGACAACAACAATAACAATAACAGCTTTTGGGAATCACTGACCATGAGGTGTTTGAAAAACAAGTCCCAGACAACAACTGGCTGGGAACTTTGTGCTCAACTGTAATGTGATACCATTGTGAAAGTTCACTATAAATTCCCTGCGCAGTGCCAAATGTCGGATGTGTCATGTGGGAATGTGCAATATGAACATCAGAGGAGTGACAAAATTGGACCTTTTTTTGTCACCATTTGTAGAACTGATGTACATGTAGATAGCAAGAGGTCTGTATTAGCACCAGACCTCTGGAAAACCTTTTTGCACTTGTCTCAAATCTTCCCACAGGCCGAGAAATGGATGTCCTGCTGCCCTAGTTACAAGTGCCTGCTGCTGGCTGGGTAGTAGCATGGGATGACCATCATGCACGGGGCACTCCTTTTACACTCCTAATTCCTTTGCATGGGAAATATTGAGAATTTGTTTGGTGATCAGTCAATCACTGGCACTCATTTTACATTTTGTTTCTCTTGAGGCATTAGGCACCCTTCATGCTGAAAGAATAGGCCAT
The DNA here is from genome assembly GCF_964205215.1 of Stylophora pistillata. NCBI lineage: Eukaryota > Metazoa > Cnidaria > Anthozoa > Scleractinia > Pocilloporidae > Stylophora > Stylophora pistillata. Next base: position 28,856,818 of record NC_142520.1, read on the forward strand.
GGATATCATGTCATAAAAGATGCTGAACTCTATCAGAGAATAGTCAAAGAAAAAATTCATCTAGAGGTTAGGAAAAGATGTTGCAACGATAGCTCTGAAAGTGTGAGTAGTGTTCTTCAAGACAAGAAGTTTCTTTTTGTTGATGCTTTCCAACAGGTGTGTCCTACATCAAGTATACTAACTGGTGCTGTGAAGCCATGTTTCAAAACACATCCACTAAAAAGGTATGAAGTTTAAAAAAAAAAAAAGAAAACTCTGATCCACGCTTATCAGTTTATGTTTCAGTTGAGGTGCACTCGGAGAGCTGTTTCAAGAAAGAAAAGAGCTTGGTTTTTTAGGGAAAAATTGTGAATTCAGTAAATCTGGTATGTGGCAAGGGATGGGTAGCCTTAGAGGATTTTTACTCAGGCTGTTATTTAAACAAGATAGATATATAATTATGTAGGTTAGATATAAAATGACTAATGCAGTTAATGCAGACTTCCGAAATGAAAGTGTACCTTATATTAATAATTATGAGATTAATTGTTACTCTTAGAGCATGCATGGTTAAACCGACCCAATGATATGTAGCATTTATTAGAAGTTCATTTAACAGCTGTGAAATGACGTCCTTGTCCAAAAGGAGAAATTACCCCTTCTCTGGACAAAAATAATTGTTGAAAATCAATTTCGCTCTAAGCAAACATTGTGGGCCGGTTGTCTAGACAAAGTTTAGGCATTGTTCAACAAAATCTCGTTCTAAGGCATCTTCGATTTAGCCGAACCTTTTTATGGTTTTGTAAAACCGCGGTTTGGGTCAGACCTTGTGTAAATAATCGGTCCGCGCCCCTATATGTTTGCTTGTTTGTTTTATTTTAAACCATTAGGGTGTTCTTTGTTTCAAGGTTCGTCGAGGATGGAGTGAATTTTTCCATTAACTCAGATGATCCTCTTGTTTGCCAAACAAGAGTGGACCTTGAACAAGGTGTTGCTTTTGATAAGATTGGACTGAGCCCTGCAGAATTAACCAGAGCGGTATGTTGTGCTTTCTCTTTCTTGGTTTTCATTATCCAACGCTATCCATCACTTTGCATGACAGCTAAGCTACTGCACATCTCATGAGAAAGAGCACTGTAATTGATTGTGATTGGCTCAGAAATCAGCGCCAACCAATCAGATGCAAAACTAAAACCAATCATGACTTGGTCACCCGCGTTTTTCGCGCGCTTTAGGCAGTTTCTTTGTTTTTACTTTGAGTTTCTATTGGCTCTTAAAGGTATTTTCCTTTCTTCTGATTGGCACTTTGTTTTTGGTTTTTACCACTTTTAATTGAATTCAGTCCAGGATCACTGGATTGGAGTCCAGTCACCTCATACAATAGTTGGTTTAAACGTTATGTCATTGCCGCCATGTTGGTGGACGCAAACAATAGATATCTATGGTGGCCAAGAACTGCCATAAATAAATAGGAAATATATAGGAACTATTTTTGTTATTTTTTTTAAATTTCGATTTATTTCTCATTTTTCTTTTTAAAATAAAAGCAAGTGAAATTAAAATGTAAAATAGAAATAAAATGAAAACAAAGATAAATCAAATCAAATCAAAATTAAATACAACCCGGCCGAGGGCTGCCACTAGTTTTTTTTTTTGTTTTTGTTTTTTTTTTGCGGTCAAGGGCATGTTGATGGAAATATACCCTCTCATTATCAAATTAGTTTTTTCATTCTTATTTCTCTTGTTGTTTGCATAAATACAGGCGACAACGAGAGTGTTACTATGGTGATGTTTTCATAGCATCAAACAAACAGGTGGATACTCACATCCAGAAATTGTACCGAGGTGCCAAGCCCAGTGTATGTGACTTGATTTTCATAATTTCCATTTTAGAGGATAAAATGTCTTGATGAATGTTCTAAAGGAAAAGGTGTCTTGGTTTACCATGCATTTTCACTTAATTTAAAATGGTCCTTCAAAGCATGCATCAACTAAAAAATACAAAATCAAGTTAAAAGATATCTCAACACTAGCAAATACCAAATTATATAGAAACTAATTAAATATATATACACCTACTATGCCTCTGGTTGTGTTGGAAACCAGAGGAATTACCAAGGGCAGAGGTTTTTGTTTTGGAAGACAATTTTCCATTATTTTGTTGCCTGTCACTTTGCTGCGACCCCATTCAAATTTAACCTCAGCCTTGTGGACTGGATTACTCATATCTGGAATGTCCTTGAAGAAGCACTGTGAAATATCTGATCAATATTGCAGATGAACAGTACAGAACAGAACAAATGTGGTGATAGTACCTGGAGGGCTGCTGGTAATTCCTTGCATAAGAAGAGAAACCTGTGTGAGACTGGTTTAGAGATAGCAGGATGCAGACATTCCATGGTGCAAAAGGCCGTTAACTAACATGATGTATGGTGAAATCTATGGTTATCCACATTATTTACAGAAAACCTACTTCATCCCCAAAAGGGTCAAGTACTTTTGGTATGATGTCTGTAAATATTGGCCATGGCTAAAAAAGAATGATGGCGAAGTTTCAGAGAAGATGAAGCCAGCGTTGTCTATTATGCATGCCAAAACACACTCATGGTCTTGTCAGGTTAGTTACTGAAATTCAAGCACCATTGCTGAATAAATTGTATATTAATTTTAGAGGGTAGGAGATGTTAATTTTCCACGCATGAGTATACTGTGTGATGGATGTCCTCCCCTGGGGTGGGATGGGTGGGTGCAGATAGAGGACCACCCTAATTAACTTGGTGTTACTGGTGATATCCTCTGTAAATATTGTTTATTATCATGTCGCAGAGAAATCAACTGAATGCTACATTCTAATCAGGCAGCACAGGGCGAAAACCGTAACCTGTGAGCCATGGAGTAAAAAAATAAATGTACATTAACTAATCCTAAAAAGCTTTTCCGTTTTGTCTACGGTCCTCCTTCTAACAGAAAGTCAAACTGCCACCTTGAAAGTCCGGGCAATATTCAGCGTGCCCGAGAACACTGCCCTCTGCATCTTTCGCAGTACGTCTGTGTTTCTGCCTCTCACCAGCTCGCGCATCATGACATCCAGCTCCCGTGACCACCCCCCGAGGGCATCCATAATGATGTTATATTGCTTCATCTCGTAGCCTGGGAACTGCTGCTCTAGTTATTATTATTATTATTATTATTATTATTATTACTTATTATTATTATTGTACTCTAACCTAATTCTGCAATTTGATTTTACAGGTTTTTTTTTGTATTTATTTTAAGTGGACTTCTCTTTAAATTTGATAAGCTTTACTTCAGCAATAAACGAAACTGTTAAATGTTTGTTTAACCTTTTAGTGTTCAAGTTATACTGAGGTGCTGAAAGATTAGAGTAGGTATTCAGTTATAAGCTTCAAATGCAGTGGTATTGCTAAATTATGGACTATGAACTCCAAAATACATGATAATGTACACCAATCATCATCGATATAAAATTGCAAGGTAGTGTTGGAGAACTGACTTGTAATCACTTTTTTACTCAGTGTAACATGGCCATTGATTGTTGTATATGCAGACTATCTGGGGTGGAAGGTGGCAGGATGGTGCCTCTGCAACAACAGGAGAGGAAGTTGAGCAAATAAATAGTCATTTCTCAAGGCTGGGTACAATCACCAAACATATGCTTCGAGAAGGTGATTTTGTTCATGTTCAGCAAATTGTGAATACCTTGCTTTGCAAAGCTTCACACTATGACTCGAAGTCAGTTTAGTGCATGGAATCAGCTCTGGATTATATTTATTTCCTTTGTTAGCTAGTTAGACATTCTTACTATTGTTTTCGTTTTCATCAGGTGTGAAATCAACATTTCAGTGAAGATTATTTTAAGGACTATCATTCTTAAATGGGCATATATGCACTACTACTAAATTACCTGCTATTAATGCAACGGAGGAAACCGTTAATACGGTTATTACTAAATAGCTGGAAATATCACTTCTAAAGAACTTCAAATTCTTCCATAGAAATTTTATAACAGAAACTTCACTCAGTAGATACAGCATTAACTGGGTAAAGTAATTAACAATTAATTACACAAGCTGGGGATCGATCCCAAATGTGGCCGTAGACCGCATTAATGTTTTTTTTTTTTTTCATCGTTGAAAAATGTATTGGCGTGCGTGTAATAACGATGTGATTGTAAGGCTGTTATTGATAAGAAAACATAATTTGATGTTGTTTAAACTTTGGTGTATTATGAATTAATTTATTTCACCTTTTTTCTGCGACTTTTATCAACAGGCCGGGAAGAACTGCTCACAGAACATGCTCTGCAGTGGAACAGAAAAAAAATGGTACAGTTACCTCAAGCCTTAGCTAAACGATGTTCAAGGGCAGGTTGCACTTTTACAGGGTGGGGAAGGGTGGATCATGAGAGGTGAGTATCACTGACTGACTTTCCCTTATCTCACAGACAAAGAATCAACTCACTAATGCAAGAAAGGCTCTTTTGGGGCATCTAAAAGTGCTTCAAGTTACAACTGACATGTTAACTGGGTGGAAGAAAGATATACACCATGCTGCGCAAGGTAAGATGTGAACGCATCTTTATTTATTTGCACTTTGATAGGTTAAACATTCCCTGCCACTCCTCATCCAGTGTAGCTGGTACTCTGTCATCCTCTCAAACTTTTATGTTGTACGTGGTTGTTGCGGTTTCGTAACGTCACGTTTTTAATGGCGTAATTTTGTTACATACATAACCTTGCATTTATTTCAATTGTGTTGTAGAGGAGCAAAATTCTCAAAATTCGAGGACGACGATTTTCACTCCTAAGGAAGAAGAATTCCTAACTAAACTTTTTAATAGTGACAAGGATACTTTGCTTCCTAAGCACGCGGTGATGTGTGAGGTCGCTGACCAATTGAATGGCCAGCAGTACAAGCAGCTGCTATCCAGGAGTAAAAGTGCTGGAGATCTGGCAGCGTTAGGTGTTGCTGATGTGGAAACGAGTGGAGAGGGAGAAAAAACTCTGTTTGACAAGGTTACTGCACATCCAACTAAACAGACGGAGAATTTCTACTTCTCTATATCCCAGATTTTATACAACATGGGAAAGTTGGGAGGTAACACTTGCTTTAACTGAGATTACTTTTGCTTCTCCAGTTGGCTGTTCTGTACGCTTATAAATTTGTTAAGTTTATTTTTGTTGATTGATTTACATCAGGTTTTGTAGACCCATGTGTAGTTTCTATTTAAAAGCTAACTTAATAACTTTAAATCATCAATCAATAAAAAATTTATTAATTTGACTACCTTTTATTCAGACTCCTGTAAGCAGAGGCAAAGGTTGCGGAGGAAGGTTTCCCAAGAGAAAGGCTATCTAAGGGATGCCTTAAACCGCTACAATGAACTAGTTAGCGACGATAGGAAAGCTAAGCAAGAAGAAAGCTAAGCAAGAAGACATCGAGAAAGGAGAGTTTCCGTGGCAACTGTTTTGTGACCAATTCATTGGCAATGGTAAGGTGATGATGCATCGACTAAACGATGTCTGTAATCCGTTGAGTTCATTTTGCATTGGCCAGAATGTATTGGTTTAGCTTATTTACAAAATGTTTGTCATATTGCTGTGCAAAATCTATCTTCTAGGAGGGCTGACATAACGGTTAGAATTTTTCTTCTGGTAATATCTGTTAAACTATTTTGAAGACCATAGTTCTTTTTTCCTTTGTCAGAATGTTTGCGGAGAAGGAAAGGATTTAGATATTGAATAAGATAATGCCAAGCATTGTTTTCATATTTTTGGATACAGTTCCCATTCGTACCAAGAAGGTAGTGGTAAACAAAAAGATGGAAGTTGAACGATTTCAAGAGGAGCTGGTGTTGTTGAAGAAAGAAATGATGGGCTTCGTGTCATTCTACAAAGACATCATTCTTCCATCCATACTAGAAGACAAAAGGCAATTGCAAGCTTCCTTAACTGGTGTAAGCTTTAGGTTTTTCTCTTAGAGAATCACTTTTTGTACGTTTGTGGTGTTTTTCACCTTGACTGAAATAACAAATGTATTTTGATGCATGGCGTGGCAACGATTTTTTAAGTTTCCTTTCAACTTGGTGCAATAACACAAGAGCACAGTACAACATTGACCTTTTAAGTTGTTTTTCTCTTTTTAATCAGAGAATGTTTAGAAATACATTTGATGATAAAAATTAACGGTAAAAAACTACGACGTTTCGAAGTCTGCATGACCTCATTATCAAGTAAAATGTTAAAACTGATGTAAAATTGTAGCTCAGAGATTATATACAAATAAAATGTGGTAACTTCATTAGAATAATGAGCGTTCATTGTTATTGGTGTCAGATCGTGCAGTATATGTTTAAATAAATACTTTTGCACGTATTGAGTCAGACTGCGTGTTTAACTTTGGTTTTTGTTCGCGAATGAATAACATTTCGTGGATTAGGCAGTCCATTTTCCCGCGCCATTTCTTGAGAACGGAAAACATTTTCCCCAGGCCAGCGGACGCTACACCGTGGGCCTCCCTCAGATGCTTGCCAATGACAGAGGCTTTATGTTCTTCTATGCGTTGATGAAGATGGCGTGTGGTATAACCGATATAATCCGCATCGCACGAATCACATTTAAAAGTGTAAACAACGCATTGGTGGTTAATTAAAGCGGGCTTCTCTTCTTGTATCTTGAGAGCTCATTATATATATATTATTATATATAATTGCGTTTATTATATATTATATTATATTATATTATATTATATTATATTATATATTATTATATATGTTTATTATATATAATTGCATATAATTGCAAAACTGCGTTTTGTAGCTCATTATATATATATATATAAAGCATATATATATATATATATATGCTTGTGGAGGAAAGAAACAAATAAACTACGCTTTCATCCCAACAAGCCTGTTTCGCGGTTGCCTTGATGAGTGGGCAACCACGAAACAGGCTTGTCGGGATGAAAGCGTAGTTTATTTATTTCGTTCCTCCAAAAAAATATACTTCGCTCTACATTAATGTATTGAGCACTGTTTTACGAATATCTACGTTCTACACTTTATATGGCAAATTTTCTTTTCAAACATTTATTCTATTTAAGTATGATTACTTGGGGTGTACAGGGTCAGGGTTTCTCTCGTATACAGAATTTATTTCATTGAAATTAGCCTGTATCCCTAATTGGATCCTCCTTTGTCATCCGTTAAGTTGACTTCGGTCGTGTATCTTTAATAGATTCTTGGTTGGGTTTCATATGGGGTTATAGGCTTCCCTTACCCTGTCACCTTGAAAATTAAGTTTCCCGGGAGACCACTTCTCCGATCACGTAAATCACATCGATTGCCGTGTTGCCAGCATGGTTGTCCTGATAGGGTAGTGGTCATCACACCTGACTAGTAACAGGGGGACGTGGGTTAAAATCCCGCTCAGGGCAAATCTTCTTTTCAAACATTTATTCTATTTAAGTATGATTACTTGGGGGGTGTATAGGGTCAGGGTTTCTCTCGTATGCAGAATATATATATATATATATATATTCTATATATATATATATGGACTTTTCTTGTAAAAGTCCTTAAAAGCGGTTTCTATGGATGTATGCGGCATACATCCCTGTAATCCGCTTTTAAGGACTTCTGAAGTCCGCACTATGGGTCATCTGCCTTGAGATCATTGGAGAGAGATGGCATTCTGGTAGAATATTGGACATAGATCGCATACATCCATATAATATAAACCGCTTTTAAGGACTTCTACGAAAACGTCAGCACTTTGGATCATCTGCCATGAGATCACTAGCTGGAGATAGATCGATCGATCGATGTCCAATATTCCACCAGAATGCCATCTATCTCCAGCGATTTCACGGCAGATGACCCAACGTGCAGACTTTTTCGCTCCAGTCTAAAAAGTCGATCTTAATGGATGTATGCCAATTAGGTCCAATATGCAACCACGGCCAGAATGCCGCCAGTCTCCAATGATTTTACGGCATAAGACCCAAAGTGCGGAATTCTTTGCAAAAATGTTAAAAACTGGATATGCATGGATGTATGCTATGGAGGTGCAATATTCAACCAGAAGGCCGAACGTCTCTAATGATTGCAGGCCAAATGACCCAAACTGCGGAGTTGTTTGCTTGAGGCAAAGAGAAATTGAATTTGAGTGTATGTATAGGAATGAGGTTTGATATGCTAAGAAAATGTACACGGGAAATGACCCACACTACGGACGTTTTCGCACGAGTTTAGATAAGCGGGTTAAAAGGACAACATACGATTGAGGTGCAATACTGGGCACTAGCTTGCATTCTCTCTGGAATGATTTCACGTTAATGGCCCATATCGTGGACTTTGGAAATTCTACATGGGGTTTCAATAGACGATGTGATTGGGAGGAAGATAGGCATTTAAGCAACTCTCTGGTTAGCTAAACACGGGCGTCAGATGAGAATATTCAGTAAAAATGTTGGTTTTACAAAAATGCAGACGAAAGGTGCGCGAGCCTTTAATCTCGGCGTGTCCTAATACGTGTTTCTGACGTTCTTTTTAATCATTATTTGATGAAAAAGGTAGAGCTGAAAAGGTGACTTTGATAGTTTGTCTTGCACTCTATAAAATCAAGCGCCGGATATCAGGTTGAACGGGGTTCACACCCTCAAAATAAGCACACTGGAAGTTAATTAAATGCTGCTTAAAATCGCGCGAACCGGAAATAAAGTCTGCGGAAAACATTTGTTTCGAGATCAAAATTTTCCAGAGTAACCTATCTTGATTTTTTGCAAGCACGCAACATTCACGATGGCACTTCAAATATAGCAGATTCAGGAAAAATTATCTAGTAGAATTTTCTGCAAGCCATACTACAGAAAACTTACAGAAAATCATACTTACAACCATACTTACAGAAAACTTACAGAAAATCATACTTACAGCCATACTTACAGAAAATCGCACTGTCTTTAAATATACTTAATTCTACCAGATAATCTCTTTCCATACTGTGCGAAAAGTTAAAGAATTTAGGGTCAATGAATCAGTTTTTCAGATGATTTACAAAAACTGAAATTTAGTGGTCGTTTTCGTCGACCTTGTATGTTGCCATGGTAGCTGATATGACGTCATAAGTACCCTCAAAGTAGAGCTCAGCAATAGGGGAATCCTTGTTTGAGGGTCTTAATGGGGTTAACCGATAGGCGTAAAATGGCCAAAAATTTAGTCGATAGCCGTAAAAATTGAAAAATTTTAACCGTTAGCCGTAAATAGGGTCAAAAGAGGTAACCGTAAAAAAAAATTGTTTCCTAAATTTCTTAATTTTAAGGAAGGTGCTAAACTTACTTATGACCTGTTTCATTTCTTATTTTGCTGACTTTAACTCCGTACATGTCGCACATGTGGTTCATACGTTTATAGGCCAAGCTCGTTTCAAGGACCACCGGTAGTCTCCCTTGACCTCACTTGGCCTGCGTTTTGTAGGACACGTTGACAGCTTTTTGTTTTAAAATCTCCAATTTCTTCACCCAGTGTGCATGTGAGTTGAACGATGTCGGTATTGAAAGCTGTTGTTAGTTTTTATCGAACGGGTGAGTCACGGAAATGTTCAAGTTTTCAATTTATTTGCGCGTCCTTTTTCAGTTCACGCTGTACAGTCTGTTCTTCAGTGGAGAAAAGAGCCTATCGTGTTAATAAAAAGCGAAGAGGTTAGCGAAAAAAGCAACGCGAAAAACGAACCAGTTGCGCCAAAGAAGAGGAAATCGCGCCAAAATGCAAAAGAAGACAAACAGCTTGCAAAAAAACTCAAAGAAGATAACGAAGGAGTTGCATGAACTGCCAGACAACTGAGCGAACTAAATGACCTTAATGCAGGTAATGAAGTCATTAAAAACAAATTATCATTTTTCATTTTTAAATAATTATAGCGACCATGAGAGTTATGACTAAATAAGTTATATTTTTTAGGATTAACAGTTTTCTATTTTCCAATTGTAAATAGCTAAGCATTACAGCCTGTTAGCTGAATTTAAGCTGATATGTTTCACTATCCATCTACCCTACACTTTCTAAAGTGTACAAAAAGAAATCATAGTAATTCATTGAGACCCTCTTAATTATATAAGGCTACGTCAACCTAAATGATTACAGACTACTATGCAAACATTTATTTGAAAATTTCAGGTCTTTGGGAACGTTAGACTAGACCCCAACTCTCTACGTTCACGTGCTGATCTGGAGAGAATACTGGGAAACTATAACCTCTCCCTGGATGGAACCGTTCCAACCTTACGCAAGCGCCTTTCTCAGCACTTAGACCGGCTAGAAGCCAAGCTGACGAAATTTTTTTTGCAAACTAATGTGCTGCTTTCAAAGCCTGCAGCTTTGTGTGTGGTTAGTCATGACATACTACTGTGCGCTGATGATGGTCACCGAGCTATCTATCAGATTCAGCTAGAAAGAGATGGAGTCACCATAAAAGGCAAATCGAGGAAACTCGTAAGATATCCAGAGGGTGCTTATCGCCTGGAATCCATGACAGTCTCTAATTCTCCACATGTTTACTTCACAGCGGCAAAAAGCGGCCAATGTAACGGTGGCCTTTATTGTTTTAGCATGGAAACCGGCGAGGTCATGACTATTCTTGAGAACATGACAAAAAGTTGCAAGAAGATCAAGAAAGTAGCAAAATTTAATGCCACACTAGTCTTCATAGACATTGAGGCTCGTCAAGTCAAGCGTTACAATCCGTTGACCAAAAAAGTTGATACTCTTGCCGGAGATGGACGTGAAGGAGAACCGGACGGAACTGAGAAAAATTGCAGCTTTGTCCAAGTGCATGGAATATGTAGTGTTGCAGATACGCTTTTCACAACGGATGCGGCAGCAGGGAAAATCAAGCTGATTACTGGTTTGTCGGAGACAACGAACTTTTTAAGTCACCTGGTCATTTTATATGACTTTGGCATAGGTTGTAAAGGTAGTACTTCTCACACAATTACGCCAGAGGAGGTAAGTAAGAATGTTGAGAAGGTGAACGACTACATCAAATCTACGGTAAGAAATGTAAAAGAAACAAATCACCTCAAAGAAGGTTCATCAACGAATGGTCCTCAGGGAACTGTGTCTAAAAAGACGCAAGATTCTGTCGAGCTCTTGTTGAATGGTGTAAACAACCTCATAAGAAATATCACAAATATCAGCCCAGAGTACAAAGATCGATAGCATTGACTGGCAAACTTTACTAACAACTCAAGTAGAGAACCTACATGCGCTATCGCATTTTAAACATGAGACATTTAGTACCCTTCAATATGCGATGGACTTTGGTACGAGTATCGAAGGAATCTTTAAAGCGAATAACTAAATGGGGGACTAAATACTATACTCATCCATCTTCCTACTACACAGTGCCCCAAACGGAAATGTCATTCAAGGACGTGCAGTTTATGACTCCACTTCTTTCTGTGGGGCTATCGAAAAAGGATAAAGAAGTAATGAAGGAATGGTTTGAGAATTACCGTCCAGTGCGGCAAAGAACTGTGAGGAGTGAAACGACGAAAGACAAGGCAGGAGCCTTGCCCCTGGCAGCGTGCGCCAAGCCAACGCCGGATGTTACTCCAAAGGTACGATTTCCCGATGACCAAGACAACAGAACCCTTCCTGCCTCCTCTGAGGTCAACCTTCCAGTCTCCGATGTGTCCTTAAGTTTCATAAGCGATTCCAACATTCCGCAAGTGAAGCTCGCGTGTGCTGCTGATTTCAACCAGGCGGAGGAGTACGAAAGCGATTCTGAAATTAGCGATGTTGATACGGATAGTGACTCAGAGGATCTTATCATCAGTAAGCCAGTAGTAACAAGGTCCGGAAGGCAAGTCAAGGTGTGGACACGGTTTGATGTCTGGGCAAAAAAGGGTACCCGAGACAAGCTAGACTGTACATTGAAGGATTTTGAGGCGTCAAGCATGGCTATATTTTGAGACAATTTAACATGCATATAACACCATATAAGGACAAACAGGTCACCACTCCTACAAGTAAATGTAAGAATGCATGACGTAAGTTAAGCTGTGTATGGCCTTGTATTGAATCCTTTCTCGTAGTTCACAATTCTATGCGTAAAATAATATTAGAAGTGGTATGATTTATCAAATGTTAAATTTTTTCAAAAGAATAACTCATTTAAGCCTGAGATGATCATAACACCTTTATTTTGCTTTAAAGATTAAAAAAACACAGGTTTATTAATATTTAACCTTTTGGAACCAAAGAAATTAATTTTTAACTTTTTTGTTAACCGTAACTGTAAAAAATTAACCGATAGCCGTAAAAGAGCCAAAATTTTAGCCGATAACCGTAAAAGCCTGCACCCCATTGAGACCCTCTTGCTTACAATATTTGCCTCATTAGCATAAGCAATTCAGTTTCTGATGGAGCAAAAAATAAATCAGTTCTGAATATCGAAAGGTCAAAGTACAGTTAACTCGGCCAATGAATACGAGCCTGATGCATTGAATACTTTTTTTGCAACACGGGTTTAAAAACTCAAAATTTTACATAGAATGAGCTCATTAGCGCTTTTGCCTCCCAGAAATTTTGCAGTTTTTGATGGACTATTTCTCCTTGAATATTACACCCAAAGAGCTAAAAATTTCACCATGTACTAAGGTTTTCTAGCTCTTTAGCTGCCTGAAGTCAATTTGTATCTAACATGCTTCCTTCTTTACGCAAAGCCGTATGCAAATGAGCAAAAATGTAAACAATGACGTCAGCATGAATCCGCCTATAGAGTTGCAAGGAGACAGATAGTTTGCGCACACCATTAAACATCCTTCTCTGTAATCTTCCATTGTTTCTCAAACACTATAGCGACGAAAAACCTTTCGAGGCTCCTTAACTTATTTACCCGTGGCCCTTGAGGGCGAAGGGTCTAATTGTTTTAGTATCACCCAACTAGTCTAACAGAAAAGGTAATAATAAAGTTAGTAAATGCAAGTTGAATAAATGTTTATTTGGGGAAAAAAACGAAAGAGAAACCGGCGAATTTCGCTACTCGATTACTATTACTAAAAGTCCCCTAGTAGCGTAACCAATCAAAATGCAGAATTTGCATTAGTCCACTAGTTGGGTGATACTAATGCCTGATACCCGTCGTCCAATTTCGTACCACGTTATGTTGTTTTTGTTCATGATGTGCACACGCAAAAAGAGTCGTTTGCGTTATACTGTGAGATAGCCGCCGTCTGATATTTGACCTCTTCATGAGCTTCGTCCAATTGGCTTGCACAAAAACTAACTGGTCTGATACCGGTGTTACGATGTTTATTAATCGTACTCCAGATAAACTTAAAATTACAGACCAAGGGATGGTGGGCCAAAAGCACCGCGGCGCCGTACTAAGGAAACGGCCATGAGTGAAAACGTAAGTTATAACAAGTATAAGAGAAAGAAAAAAGAATCGAAAAGGCAAAACTCTAGAGAAACTTACAAATCAAATTATGTTCCAAGAAAAGTTCTAACATTACTTTAAAAAAAATAGCTCTATCATCAGCTACTCTAACGTGGTTTGAAAGACTATCCTACTGGTAAATAATTCGAATGAAAAAACGACATTTCAATCTAATGGATCTACGACATGTACAGAAGTTGTGGACACGATATTTACAACTGTTCTTGCACACCAAGTTTTCCTGTGTTTGCAAAACAAAAGCTTAACAGAAAATTCTTTATTGTTGTGTCAATTAATTAATTTTAAAGAATGAGCAATAAGCGCACCCCTATCTTCTGATTCTGCTTCTTGAAGAGGCTAAAAGTCGATCAAGTTAATGTGAACATGAGCAAAACATGAACGTTAATAGATTACTTTCATATTCTCTTCAAAACATTCTCAGACTAAGGCCAACAGCTGCCACGTTGTATTTTTTCTTTTTAAGAGAAGATTATTAATTATCTCACTAGTTTTACAAGTTTTAAACTGGCTATAGGAAGGGAAAAAAACTGTCCAGATGACAAGAAGAAATTCTCATCAGGATCTCCTAGCACAAGTGGAGCAGGAATATCAGACGACTTCACCCATGTTAAACGGACCACCTGATACCCGGATGGTATACACTTGCCATGAAGAAACTGACGGTCACACTCCATGTAACCTACGGCAACCGCTTGCCCCTCCACACTGTAGAGAACTACATCAATTCCTGTAAAGACATGATAAGAAATGATGGGAATGTGTAAAAGTTTCCCATTACCATGCTGTGACAGAAAGTCAGGAAGCAGAGTCGTTGGAGAATAGGCTTGAAGTCAACAAAGTATAAGCATGAAGCGTGAAGCCAACTGAAACAACTGCTCCTCCGCAGAGATGGAGAGAAATAAAGTACTGTCATGACCCACCGTCTTTTTTAAGAATATTAACTCATGCTAGAGCTTCTCTAATTGCCACAATAGTTTGTACTTCCCCCCATTTCTCACATAGAGTAACCCCTTAATACTAGAATTTATAAAATTATTCAAACGAATTATTTGTAGACGTATAATTACCTATTTGCTAATGAGATTAGCTACTTACCCCTTACCCCCAAGGCAAACGGAAGATTTCCCTAAATCGGCAAATAGAGACACTCTGCCTGTGTACAATATACCATTTAAAAGACAGTGATCAGCTTATTTAAGAACTGACATCAGCAGCTATGAAGAAGGTGGACATTTTGAGAGAAATTACTTTAAAATGCAAAAATAAACGACTTAAAAAATGTCAAAAATTCTACTATTAATAATAGGTGTACCCCTAAACTATAGCTTATTTAGTAGCTCTTATTGCATAGCTTCCTATGAAACAAGTCTTGCATTCCATTTGCATCCCAAAAAAGAAACAAAAAACTTGTGGGGGCAGTCAACCATGTCTTTGATAGGAGGAGGTCACAATTTAATGACTTCAATGAGGAGATCTTCACAAGAAAGAACAATGAGAAATACAAAAAATATATATTGTTGGACCACATGATAACAAGGCAAACATGGTAGTTACGCATCTTGAGATGGAGTGCAGTTGACAGGCAACTGAGCATCAGGGTGGCTGGCTATGGTAGGTACACCAGAGAAGAATGCATGGATTGAGTAGACAATAGTGAGGAAAAACAGATCTGAAATATTAAGTAAAGATTTTATTAAGCACCTTGAGATGAAGGACAGTTGGTGGATTGGAGAGTTGGTGGAGAGTCAGGATGGCTTGCTATGGCAGGTGCCAAAACTATATATGAAAGAAATCAGACCATCAGAATATATCAGAAAACAATAATACAGAAAATAATGATACCAAAAAAAATTTATTTGATGGTATAACAACAATGTAAACATGGCTTAAGCACCTTGAGAAGATGGATAGTTGTTGGTTTGTGGGGAGTCAGCAGGACTTGCTGTAGCAGATGCAGGGACTAAACAACAAAAATATGAGAAAATAACACATGATGAAACATTAAAGATGAGTATGATACAGAAAAACATTATTTGATTGTGTAATAATAAAGTAAACATGGTTTCAAGCACCTTGAGAAGATGGATAGTTGGTGGATTGTAGAGAGTGAGCATGAGTTGCTATGGTGGATGCAGGGACTAAATAACAAAAATATGAGAAAACAATTTACATGAGGTAACATTAATGAGAAGTAGGATACAAAAAAACATTATTTGATGGTATAATAACAAAGTAAACATGGTTTTAAGTACCTTGAGAGGAGGGGCAGTTGGTGGATTGTGGAGAGTGAGCATGAGTTGCTATGGTGGATGCAGGGACTAAATAACAAAAATATGAGAAAACAGTTTACAAGAGGTAAAATTAATGAGAAGTAGGATACAAAAAAACATTATTTGATGGCATAATAACAAAGTAAACATGGTTTTAAGTACCTTGAGAGGATGGGCAGTTGGTGGATTGTGGAGAGTGAGCATGAGTTGCTATGGTGGATGCAGGGACTAAATAACAAAAAGATGAGAAAACAATTTACATGAGGTAACATTAATGAGAAGTAGGATACAAAAAAACATTATTTGATGGTATAATAACAAAGTAAACATGGTTTTAAGTACCTTGAGAGGATGGGCAGTTGGTGGGTTGTGGGGAGCAATGCTTGCTGTGGTGGATGCAGAGACTAAATACAATTTTAAGAAATCAGAGAATACATAAGGAAGCAATAATGAGGAGTATGCTACCAAAAATATTATTTGATGGTAGAATAACAACTAAACATCATGGTTTTAAGCACCTTGAGAAGATGGACAGTTGGTGGGTTGTTGACGTTCAAGATCAATTGCTGGTAGGTGCAGAACAGACAATGGTTATTAAAAAATAATAAACACCAAAAATATACTAGTAAATTGTGTGATAACAAAGTAATCATGGCATAAGCACCTTCAGCAGAAGGGCAGTTGGAAGATGGTTGAGGATCCTGAGGACTGGCTGTGGTAGGAGGAAGACCTAAATATTAAAGACATCAGAAAAGAATACATGAAACAAACAAAATGAGGACTAGTTTACATAACATAAATAACATTAGTTTACATAAATAACATTAGTTTACTGCGTCATAGCAAAGTTAAGGTGGCTGAAAAAAGTAATATTTCAGTGAGAAGTCTGGGCTCTAGCATGCAATTTAGCGCTAAGCATCATGGTCACCAGAGGAGTCCTGAGAAAGTCCCCAAGAGTTCAAGTTTGCAAAGCTCACAACAAACATGGTGGAACGAAGTCTATGTTTCCACCTAGTTCAATGAGGTGTTTGGCATATCACTTGTTTTTTATCTTCGAAAACAGCCATTCTTCAGGCAATTCCAAATGAAAAAAAAAATCCTTTTAAACTGCTTTGCTGGAATATAAATAAAAATTGCAGTTGATGTCAGTTGATGTTGTGATCGATTGTGCCGGCTATCAATAGATAAAAAACAGCATGAAAAAAGTACTCTTCGAGTTTTCCTTGTTCCTTTCACTACTAGGTCAGTCTCGCCTTCGGGTATTTGTAGTACTCTTCTTCTACAAAGGCAGAATGCATGTGTGAAATTTTAACAAAAACTGTGGAGTGGTATTTTTCCAATCTTGAAATTTCTATTTTTTTAAATGTCAGCAAAATTTACCGTAACTGTGCATAATTTTTTCTAATTTTCCCTGTATCTTCTTGTGTGTGTAATAAAAAGATTTTTATAAAAACAAATACATTGTATGGGGCAACTGGCTTACTTTTTAAGATAGATGCAATTGATGGCAAAAAGAGGGTCAAGTTTGTTGCTATGTATCAGAACAGTACTACCTTAATTATGACTTAAACTCAACAAAAGGTACAGTGGAGAGTTACCTTAAAAAAAAAATTTTGCAGCAATTCAAAATGTGCAGTTCCAAGCTTGAAAAATTGCACCTAGCTCTAAAAGTCTCCAAAAAACAGAAAACTGTCTTTTTTTTTGAGCCACCTTTAGATGGCATTACACACCTTGAGATGAAAATCAAGAGATTAAGCATTTGGACACTACGAGACATCAATATAATTAATTAATGATCAAATATAGATGAATGAGTAATCAGTGATTAATTGTGTGAGAACAATGAGAATTAATTGTGTGAGAACAATGAGAAATTGATGCGCAATAAAAACCCAAGAATTTTGTGGTCTATTGATTTCTCACCAATGTCACTGATTTTTTGAAGTGTTTGTTTCTCTGGACCTCTTTTGTTTTCTGTTAACAACAGATGTCAGGTAGACAACTGCAATATTAACTGGCTCCTATTCAGTTATACAAAATATTATGGTTTGATGCTCTATTACACTGAATAATCAATGAAATAAATATTAAGTAATTGATGATTGACTGACAGGTTGGACTCCCATTGAATAGTCATCCATAACTCACCGATCACTGGCAAAAATCAGTGTCTAATCAGCTGATTTAAACCCTGGATAAGACATTAATAATATTATTTTCTTATGACAATTTCAGATATCACTGAATATGAAAAGCGATTTAAGTTTAACAAGATTCACATAGGCCAATAAAAATCATTAAGTTCTCACCATACTGTACACTGAATGCCTCATACATGTCTTTAACTGTCTGGGCAAAGTCTGAATTGCTCCTTACAAATTCTTCCCCATGTCCAGGGGTGCCATAGTAATAAAATGATTTCCCGGTTCCATGTTTGGCCCGGTAAAATACTGCAACATCAAAGCCTGACTTGATATGCAATATATCAGCCTGAAAAATATTGGGGGTTCACAGTCAATTAATAAGAAACAGTACAAAATAAACACTTGTTTCTGTAAATGTAGTGCCATGTACTGCATTGTTCTTTTAGCAAAAACAAGACAAAATCTTACTAAGCTAAATGTAGTTTTACCCTCTTCTCCAGAAGCTCTCTCTGGATGGTTGCATTGACCTTTCCCATTTTATGATGGCGCTCTCAATCCTTTTCCTTCTTTTTAAATTCAAAAAAACAGCCAGCATTTTTGCAATGCTTGCTGGCTATGGGGCTCTCAAATGAGCAATCAGGACACCTCTGTTGAAAGAATAAAGTTAATTGTCCAAATAATTTAATTACCATAAGATTCAGGTTTCTTGAGATAATAAATTAAAGCTACTCTTAATATAATGTAAATAGTTGATTTACATGTATGTATCTACTGTTCCAACTTGACGCTTAAAAGACTCTAGATACCGAACTGCAAGAGCACTAGCGGTTACACCCAGTCTTGACTTGGATAATGCATCTAGTCTTCTTTATCTCATTCTTGTAATCTTTTGAACTATTATAGACCCAATGGGAATTGTGGAAAACCCTTCCAAGCCTCCTTAGGTGACTGCAAGGGCCCAGTATTCTGCAATCGGTTATCCCCTATTGGGCTTAACTTTTTGCTCTCTCAAATTATGTAAATTAATGGCTTATCCATTTTGAAATCACTGGTTATCTTTGCAATGAGATTGGCTCTCAGTGGTGCTATTTAATCACAAATTGCACTATCTTTTGCTTTAAATCACATTTTTTCCTCAGCCAATGAAAATGGGACAGTAAAACAAAACAACCAATCAGATTTGAAGGTTTTTTTTAAACTAACCAATCACATTACAGGTAAATGTAAGATTTGGCTATTAAATAATGTGATTTCAAAATGGATCTAATAAAGTGGCAATTGAACTTCGGATTACGAAATTTTGGTCTGAAATCATACTGGTGATTTCAAATTGAACTCGCACCTTTTGCTTGTTTGATTTTGAAATCACGCATATGATTTCAAATCTAATGATATACATGAAAAAATATCTCAGTTCTGATTGGTTAAGATGAATGCAGTTTTCAGTTAATTCAGTGCAGAAGAGAGTGAATTCAGTGCAGAAGAGGGTTAGTTCAGTGCAAAGAAAGAAACAAACCAGACATTCTGATTGGTCAGAATGATTGGTCAACGTCAATGTCAAGGTCAATGTCAATGTACATGACACTTGTAGGGTTTGAATAAATTCTTTTTGCACCTGATGCATGCACTTTTCTTTTGCATAGTTATGAGAAGCTACCTCGTCTTTTTTTCATGTATATCATTAATAGATAATCACATGATTTTCTCTTGCAATTTGGAATAAATAAGCATTTGTAAATTTTTTAGAAGACCACAAATTGCACTCGCCCTATGGGCTCATGCATTGTTAGTCTTTGAAAAATTACCTCGTGCTTATTTATTCCAAATTGCACTTGAAATCATGTGATTACCTATACAAAAAAATTGCAATCCACTCAGTTCAATTACCATTATTCATCATATTTGGTTCAGTTCTTGGGCTAACAAACCCAAAAATAATTCCATTAGTGAACAGTTTGATTAAAATAAGGGTGACTGGAAAAAAAAAAACTCTATGACAATTTTTTGGGAGCCCTTCGGGCTCCAGTTTTTAAAAGTTAGCAGCCCAGGCCAATTATTTTCTTTGGAGCCCAGTTGGGAACGAAAGATCCAATTAGGTGCCCACAATTAAGTACTGCATTAAAAAAAAAGAAAATAGAATTCTACTTATCTATCTTATCAGTCATGCCTAATTAGATTCTCAATGTTTCCACTCTTAGCCCCATTCCTACCACAACCAGACACCCTCTCCTACTGACAGCCATTTTGAATTTTTTTTCAACAAGCACCCAAATTTATTCAAGCCATCACCAACAACCAGGTTCTCTATGTTTTTTATTTGAGGACATTTATGTATGCCTTCAGTTGTTGGGTGACAAAACATAGGACATACATATAAATAAATAGTTTCTGGAGCATACTTCCCCTTCAACCCTCTAAATCACAAACATAACAGAATTTCTCCTTGCAATATCAATCCAATGTCATGCAAACACACGATGAAAATAGAAAAAACTATCAACAACAGGATTATCAGTTGATCCGATACCAAATTCTCCAAACTCACAACATATGAAAAGTATGACAGACAGTAAGGAGAAATAGTAATGTCAGGAGAGATTTTAGTGTCCTATACAGGTGAAAATTTTTAGTACACAATTCTGTGTGTTCACTTCCTTTACATTTGTTTAAAAGTATGTCTGGTTTGCAACTGAGCTTTAGATGGCAAATTAGCTTCTTTTCCTTATTCTGTTTCCCTAGCTAAAAGTTTGTAACTGCTGTGATAATCTCATTTGATATTTGATAAAAGTTACTCATTATTAAAACTGTGATGGTTGCTATCCTTTTTTGATCACCCAAACCAGAAAGTTTACGTAAATTAGATGTGATTAAGTTCCTTAATTGTCAAGGCCTCTAATCCTTCAGACTCCTTCACTCTATCCAAACCCACTCCCCCCCTTACATCACAGACACAAAAACTCCAACACCAACTGTGAAATAAGTGTCAACATCTTCTCTTTTTATGTAAATGAGAGCAACATGAATATTGAGAAAATATGATTAAAAACAACAGTATTGTTTTCAAATACCTTTGCTTTTTGTGCATATTTTAGTTTATATTGTACTGGTAAGTTTCTTTGTGTAAATAACTTATTCAGCAGAGAGAAAATCTATTTCACACCTTCCAAGGTGGCCTCTTGGATTGGCTTGTTGGCCATCCAAGACAAATACGCATTCCAAAATATTGCTACCAACTGAACAAACCCCACACGATGCTGAATTGGAACAAACGTAAAGTTAATCACCTGTGCTAGAGGCCATATTTTGTAATTGGTAATCATTGTCTCTATATAGCGTTCCTGAAGCATTTCTTTAATTTCAGAAGGTCTTTTCCGAGCTAAAGTCTCTGTAACACCAAAGAAGAAACAAATCATCCATGGAGCAAAGAGGGTCTGATCAAGAAGCATCTTTTTGAGGCCAGCAGTCTTTGCTACTCCAGGAACAAGTCTGTCCAACGTCAGGTACCATGTTCTCAACACAGGGCCAATAATTAAACCAACTACACCCATACGGGCTGTCCTGGCAAAATCGTGAGTTACCCCTTTCTGCTCAACAAACTGTTGTGTAACAACATCACCAGTGGCAACAAGAGCACCTATAAAAAAATTAAAAAAATAAACAAACACAAACAAAAGGGCATGATTGCTTGAGAAACATAGGTTACATAGTGATTGTGACAAGTAGAGTTGAACAAGTTCTGTAACCCTTTAACTCCCAGAAGTGATTAACCTGTAACTTCTCCTTCTAATATCCTCACATTATCCAGTAATCAAGTAATGAGAATACTTCAACTTATCAGTAGAAGTTGTTGTCTTGATCTACAGTGTAACACCAAATTCTTGTAACTCATTCACAAGGAAATGTGTCGCAGCTAGAGGGGAGAATTCATAATCAAACCTTGGGAGTTATATTAGTTTAGTATTTAAAGTTGGCATTCTTTAAAAGCTGCTGACAAGAGTACAGGCCACTTGCAAAAGCCTCTCCAAAGGAATGAAAAGCTACTGCTACACCAATAACAAATGATGGCTCCAAACTTGGCACAAAAGTCTGAATGTGCTGTACAGTTTACATGTGTCAGTAAACAGCTTTATTATCCAACTACACTCCATGAAGTACAAATAATACCTTCAACAAGTACAAATATCAAGCAGTATTTGTACTCCAGAGAACCCATTAGACAGGTTTTCTTGCATTGCCCAAGCAAGGAATTGGATTGAAGTTCCAAACAAAAATGGCTGACAATTTGAATCACTTTTCTAATGACGAAGAGTTGGGATGGCTGGCAAATATTGATCCAAATTTATTAGATAAACCGAACAAAGAAAAGCAGTTAGATGACAATCAAGTTTCATCATTTATTACAGAAAATAGAAATGTCAGCAACATGACAACACGCCAATTCCATTCTGCTTTGCATACTTCTGTCACGCACTCCCCTTAAATAAATGTCTGCGAAATTTGCCTGCAGTGAAAGAACAATTTGGCATGCTAGATAATAAATAACCTAATAGATGTTTTGGTGTGTGGTAGCACTGCGTATTTTTACTTGTTATTTGTATTTTAACTGACCCTACGGGCTCATCAAAATATGGTACAGCTTGTCGAGCACTCAGCGATACTACATAACAAAACATATAATAAATACATAAATTAGAGTCTGCATGAGCAAACCTCAAGGATTTTTCCACTGTTTCATGTGTGACTTTGAACAACATTTTTCTTTGTTTGCAACTACATGAGTCTTCATTTTCCTCTGTTGCCTCATATATATGCACACCAAGATGTCAAATAATTAAATAAATAAATAAATATGTAAATTGAAGCTCCCCCAAAGAGGCTTTTCAGCCACAATGTAAACTAACCAAGTGCTTAAAAATCCCCACTGGCAGGAGGCAAACCAGTGGGCTATTTACAGAGCGCAGCCAAGGAGTTGAACCAGGGGCAACCGAGAACAAATCCAGGGAGTGGCAGGGTGGAGGACTTGAACTCAGGACAGTACAGCGGATTACAAGTCCAGCACCCTAACCACTCGGCCACGCCGCTGAGGGAAATTTAAGTAATTGCCCTGGGCAGTTACCAAAATTTGGAAAACATTAAAAAGGGTTAGCTTTTCCTAAAAATTTTATAACTTCTTCGATGGTCAATGTTTTTCAGCAAGGTTGCTTTCATTGTTTTGGGGTTGTTGTACAAAATAAAACCATTATTCAGCTGACTCGTGCGTTTTACAGTTCATTGACACTGACAGACCACTGAAATGACTTACAACGAACGTGCGTAACAGCGTTCGATGTTGTCTTAAAAAAAAAAAGAAACTTTGCCCTTTTTATCACAAACATAGTTAGTAGAGGGGACTGGTTAGGAAGGTCGGTGAACTTCAAAAGAGGAGGTTATTGTTCGATTTTTTAGAAATCACGTGACCAATACCGTGCACAGCACAGGATTCAACTGAGATGTGGCGCCGGTTGTCACTTGAGTACGGTACGCTGTCTTGTGTTCTTTTCGGTGTTATTATGATAAAAAAAGAAAAAACAGTTGTAAATCGTAATAAAGCTACTCTAGATTAAGTTTAAAATGCCTGGCGATAATTGTTCCGTGGTTGGCTGTGGATCGTGCAGGCGATCGAAAGGTATAGGCATTTGGAAACTTCCCGCTCCGAGGAACGAAGTATACAAAAAGTGGAGAGCAGACTGGCTGAATGAACTCACAAAATCAAGAGAAGTAGACAAAGATTTCCAGAAACAAATTGACAGCGATAGAGTCTTTACATGCGAGAAGCATTTCGCTCTTGATGATATAGAAATTGGTAAGTATTCAGACTAAAGCTTGTGTGTGTATGGTGCTTACCAGTATGGAATGTAGGATTTTTGTGCGCGGCACAGCATAACCGAAGGTGTATGGGTAGTTAGTAGTTAGTAGAGGGGATTATAAACATCAGATGTGTGTTTATAACTTGGAACTGACGATGTTTACTTTTGTGTTCCGTGATGGCAACACATGTCTTGTACTAACCAAAGCTCTTCCGCCTTTCTTACTGATAGATAAATTATTTAACTTTGCTTTTAGTCGTGTCTTCAAAGATGACCAAGAAAAGACCGAAGTTTGGTTCTCTACCGACTCTAAATATGCCCCAAAAAAGCCACCAAAAGGAAAAGCTAGCGCCACGAAGACTGTTATCGATCGTGAAGGACTTGCCTGAAACCAAAAGAAAGAATGCTTGTTATAGTAACTTTGTAGAACTTTGCAAACAAGTTCATCCTTTGAAAACCCTCAGTGACTGGTCAGTTCAAGAGTTAAATGACAGAATATTGCTGAGAAAGATAAAAAACACCTTTTTGTTGCCAGAAGTTGAAATCATGATAGATGACAGTTTGGGATAGACAATTTCAACTTTTGGATGGCTCATACCTGAAGACCATGAACTGTATTCTAGATATTTAAGATCAGTCAGTAATGTCACAGTTTCTGACCTTGTGAAAGATGTTGAAAGCCACTCCATATGTCCTGGAGTAATTCCACATGAACTATCCAATGCTGTAATACCCCACATCATCCCGAAATCTGTCGATCCACTATTCGACGATAGTTCGTTTCCACACCTGCAGTATTGGAGAATGAGAGGATGTGAAATTTTAACAGAGGATGAGGGCCAGCAGTGTGCTGGTTGCTATGGATATTCACATGAGTCTCGGCTAAAAGAAAGGGCCAAGCAGAACAAACTAGCTAAGCCAGCGCATCTCAATACCCCAGTCTCTAAGACATCTCCAGAACGATTAAAACTGACTTTGCAGATGCAAAGATTGAAATGTGCAACCCTTGAAAAGAAACTTCAAGAAATGAAACTTGAAATCGAGAAATCAAGTGTTGAGATTGATCATGAACTCAGTAAAGACATGACTGATATACTTGGTCAGGCAGAGATCACACCATTCATGAGCCTATTTTGGCAACAACAAAAGAAACTCCACAACAGCACATCAACTGGTGTCAGATATAACCCAATGATAATTCGTTATTGTTTGTCATTGGCAGCCAAATCACCATCTTGCTACGAGGAAATAAGAAAAAGTGGGATACTAGTACTGCCAAGCCAAAGAACACTGTGGGATTATAGAAACTTTATTAGACCCAAAAGGGGCTTTCATGAGAATGTGATTGAAGAACTGAAAGCATTAACAGACAAGTACTTTGATGTGCAACGATTGTTGTCTTGCTATTTGACGAAATGAAAATCATGTCAAATATTGTTTTTGATAAGGTCACAGGCGAATTGATTGGATATGTGGATCTTGGTGACCCTGATGTCAACTTTGGAGCTCTGGAAAAACTTGATGAGGTTGCAACTCATGCTCTTGCTTTCCTCATCAGAGGTGTTTGTACAGAGTTGAAGTTCTGCTTGGCCCACTTTTCTACCAATGGAGCTACTTCTGCCCAGATAATGCCATTGTTCTGGGAGGCTGTTGCTATTTTGGAGTTAACCTGTAACCTCTGGGTTATTGCTTCTACTTCAGATGGAGCCACACCAAATAGAAGATTCTACCGAATGCATAAGAGTCTTGATGGAAATGCTGACAAGGATGTGTGCTATCGCACAATCAATTTGTTTGCACCACAGAGGTTTATATACTTCTTCTCAGATGCCCCTCATCTTGTAAAGACCACAAGAAACTGTCTGTATCATTCTGGATCTGGTACTTGTACCAGGTATGAGTTTACAAAACAATTTCAAGATAAAAAGCAAAAGGAATTTTACTGTGCAGGTGGAGAGCTGTTGGCCTTTGCTGTCCCAGTAACAATAGGGGCAGCAGTTACGTCCAACAGCCAATAGAATGGTTATGATCAGGGCCCAGTTGTTCAAAAGCCGATTAGCTCTAACCCAGGGTTAAATTTTAATCCAGGTTTCTAAATTTCTCTAATCAAAAGCCATTTTGGGATAATTTAAATTGCCAAATGGGCAATCTTATATCCGTAACTGTTATTGGGACAGCAAAGGACAGCAGCTGTCCATCTACACACAAGAAATCCCATCTGCTTATTATCTTGCATTTATATATGTTTTACATTTTGCTGTTAATAACTCCTTATATGATATTGTAAGTTGGCAATGATTTGCTGCATACATATTAATGTTGACTGATTATTGTTTCCAGGTATATGTGGAATGATGGTCACTACTTATTATGGCAGCACATCACCCAAATCTTTTATCAAGATGCAGAGAATGGCTTGAAGTTGCTTCCTAGAATTACATATGAACATGTTAAGCTGAATTCGTACTCCAGCATGCGTGTCAGCCTGGCAGCTCAAGTGCTAAGTGCATCAATGGCAGCTGTTTTAAGATCATTTGGCCCTCCTGGTACAGCAGGTACAGCGAAGCTTTGTGAAATGTTTGACTCTTTCTTTGATTGCTTAAATGTACGCAGTAAAATTGAACATCAGAGGAAGAGAAAACCTTTCCTTGCTCCTTACACATCCACTGATGATCCAAGATTCCCTTGGCTTGAAGATGAGTTCCTTGGATATCTTAAGCAGTGGAAAGAATGCACACTCAACCGACCTGGGAATTTCACAGCCAATGCCAGAAATAGAATGTTTATATCTTGGCAGACATACGAGGGTCTACAGATTACATCCTATTCAGTTGTGGAAGCAACCAAGTTTCTTCTTAATGAGGGTGTTGAATATGTCTTAACTGAAAGATTCTGTCAAGATCCCATAGAAGAATATTTTGGCAGTCAAAGAAAACATGGAAGAAGATGTGACAATCCAGACATCAGAATGTTTGGGTACAATGACAACAACATTCGAATACAGCGATCTATATCATGCCAGTCCGGCAATACCAGGGGAAGGAAAGACAAAAGCAAGGCATGGGTCAATGTAACTGATGACCCTCTTCCCAAAAGAAAAAAACAGTGAGATTTTTAGAGAGTGATTGTCATATGACTGTGAAAAAATAGGCAAACTATTTGATAGTCTGTAGAAAAAATAAGCCCATTTTTTTCTTTTATCTTTGAATTTCAACTTTTACAAACTGATTGGTCTATTTTCTCATGCCTATAATATGGAAATCACACTGTCTAAATGCATTGATTCTGATTTAAAGCCACAGCTACAGGAGTACTTCTCAGATCGAAACAAAGAGTAAACACACAAGTAGTACTGAACCTGTTCTTTACTTAATAGATAAAGATTTTGTCTTTCTTATCATGTTTCTAATGTTCTTTTCGTGCATTTTTGCACCAAAGAGTTTATAGTTTCTAACTGAAATTTTTTTTGATCCACGTATAAGGCCCCCCCCCCCCCCCCGAGCTTATAAGCCCTGAGCTTATAGGAAGAGAAATATGGTATGTATGTTGAAGTTGTCCTAAATAATAAATGATAATTACTAAAAGCAATTCAGTCTAATTTTGCCTTAGTTCCTGTGGAGGGTCTAATGATGTCTTTGCGAAGTGCTTTTGATTTCAGCTGTTTTAGTTTTATCTTGTGTTTCTGTATTATGTCCTTTGCAAAAGAAAATGAGCAAACTTTTACTTCTGTTTCATAGCAGAAGGGTCTTCTAATTTCCCAGCCTTAAGTACAGACATGCTTGCTCAGTTTCTAATAATTTCTTTACAATTGCATGCTTGTTGTAAAGCTTGTGGAGTACAGAACCTCCAATGTACTGTAGTCCAGCTTTTTCTTTATCGGACAGTTTAGTCAATGAAACACACGTATGACTTGCAACTAATTTCTCTTCAGCACTATGTGCAAGCATGCTGTCAGCAACCTTAGTTGAAAGTAGGGTAGCAGCATTCCTTGATAATCCTTCAAAATGCTTCGCAGAATGCAAAGCAATATTTGATTAAAAAGCAGCATAAAATCTCTCAACGTTTCCAGAGTTGACTAAACGGTTATATAAGTTCTGAATTTCAAAGAATTCTGATGTTATGTTGCAGTTGTAGGACTTGATTCTTTTTTCAGCTTTGGGTACATTTTGCAGTCGCACAATTTTAATTTGGCTTTCTCGACAATCCTTGAATAAGTTTCGACTGTTAAATAGCTCTGTCGTTTCCCTTGGTCTTCCTTTTCGATAACTTTGTGCTTTACAGTTATGTGGCGCTTCAGTCCACTCTTGCTCTTGCATTTCTTGTGGCAATGTTGACATACAATGCTTTCGAGTTGAACCTGTCATCGGTGCAAACAAAAAGTTCGCGTTGATAGCGTTTAGTTAAGAGTTAGCTTTCATTTATAAAAATAAGGATACAATCCAAGCACAATCAACAAAGTGGTCAATAATAATAAAATTGCTGATTAAGATAAGTATTTCGCACTTAGTTCGCAATAAAAAGACGGTTTCAAGCTTGAGCACAAATCAGAATTGATCGAGTGACGGGTGATCTTTTCCTTGCTTACGCTAAAACATTTAATTTTCAGCAGATTTAAACTCTTACTTCATCGGCAGCTTCTTCAAAGTGTTAATCGATTTCTTCTTCATCTAAAATTTCTAAGACAGCGTCGAAATCGTCTCCAAACAAAAATAAATCGATCATGTCAGCCATGTTTATCTTGATGTGTGCACGGTACTGGTCACGTGATGGTACGGTTCAACCTCAAAAGCGAAACAATAGGCCGGCCCTTTGAAGTTAGCCGGCTTTCCAAACCAGTCCCCTCTACTAACTATGTCACAAACAAGCAATCGCTTGTTTCGTTGTAAAATTAAGGATTTATATCACTTGTGTTTACAGAAGTTACAGAAATTTCCCTCCTCGCTGCACAACTCGGGAAATTACTGCAACTTCTAAAAAACACGCGTGAAGTTAACTCGTCCCCACGTGATTATCTGTCCAATTCGTTCTAAACATTGAGAGCGAGCCTGCCCACTTTCAAAAAGGACCTGCGAATATTTGACAGTTTTTCTCACCTGTGCCAATAGTTTGAGTTTTCCATGGGTGAGCTATGAGTAACTGTTGATATTTGGCCCAAGCTCTCCCGAGAATCCTCATTGCAAACTCCTTTTTCAAGGTGATACAAAATGCAACGCTGTTCCCGCCATGTTGGAAACCGAAGAGCCCTGGGTCAAGAATGACAAGTTAGGAGCCTTCGCTCCAAACTCAAAATAGCCAGCGTCAGTCCCTTAGGGTGGCATTGTAAAAAACAGCGGTGTCCAAAATCGCGCATAGTATAAACTCAAGCTTCGAATTCGAGCTTAGCCTGGGTGCTGCATTTTTTTGGTTCTTCACTAAAGAAGGGCCATTGCTCCATTAAATGAACTAACTAGATGTCATGACCAAAATAGCTTATTATCAGACCCTAAAATTAGATTTAAAAAGTTTATTAATGGAAGATGTTATGGGGGTATGAAAGAGGAGGGAGTGTCATTCACTCAAGAACCCCTTCAACTATGCACCGAGGGAAAAACGAAGTTAACTTCAAATCTAAACAAACGATTGGCGTCCATTCAATGTGATCAATTGAGTGAGTAGCTGACGCATTCTTTTCTCATGTTCACCTCTAGACTGCCCCTATTGTGAAAGTTTAATCATCTTGGAAGATTGTGATGACGATTTCGAAACGCAAAAATTTCTGCCAATAGATGTTTACTTCGTGAAAATGAATATGTTCGGCTCTACCCCGTACTTCATGCAAGGCTTTACTGATATAGAAGCGACCACGGGGACACAAACCAAGTGCGGCGAGGGAATCTTATTGAAAAATAACTGTCATTCTTAAAAGGTTCCTTACAAGAGGGATCTGTACACTTAATCTATTGTTTTTTGTGTTAAATGAACTTAAAGACTCGCAGTGTAAAATTTCTTTACCTTTTTTGACTTCTTCTTCAGTCGCTGAAAAGCTGGCCGTTGTCCAGAGGTTTTTTTGGAAGTTGGGGAAGTGCTTTAGTGGCCGTTGGCGTTGCAGAGAGGTTTAAACAAACCAAAAGGAGTCGGTGTGGAGAGGTGGCCGTTAGTGCAGGTTCGACTGTATGAATATAATAAAACGCTTTTCGCAATACATTGATTGTAAGGACCTAAGAGAATGTTATGTGTTGATATGTTCTAAAGGTACTGCTCAATCGAAGATTTTTCCTTTGAATTATCAACACAACGTCACGCGATCTTATGGCCGTGAAGTCATGTAAACAACGTTGGTGAAATTATATATCGCAATGTCTCGTAAATGCAAGAAATTCGTTCGTTCTTTGCTTCTGAACGGTCTATTTTAGAACTTTTTTTTCGATAAAGAGATATTTCTTGGTCATTTTGCCACGTATTTCATTAGTAGCTTTTGGTTAAAAGAATGTATTATACAGTTTACAGTAGATATTTTGAACTGCGGTATTAGATACGTATGATGCACGATCTTCTCAGTAGATAGCGCTATTTCTGCAATAGCGAAAATCAGACCTGAAAAAAATCAGGCCTGTACGGAAGTAGTTGTGCAATTTGCACACTCATTTATTCCACTTTCAGACCGTTTCTTACTATTTCTTTTCTTATAATTCCAAAAAATGGAGCCCAATGTTGTCTTTGTTCAAAGATACATATGGTCCATACGATCCATTCACACCGTGAGGACTCGTTTCTCTATAATTTCTCAAGAAAGTGGCAGGTTTTACTGAGGAAAATTCGTCCGTTTAGTAAAAAAAAATCTCGCTTACAAGGATTTCTCGGTCGCCCAGCTTCTCCGGTAAACTAAACCGAGAAACCTTATAGACGAAGTGAGAAAAACAACCTCACTCGTCCCCGGTTGTCTGTAACTTTCCATTCAGAAACTTTCCTGAAAACGGCAACTTTAGTTTGAGCTTATATCCACAAAATGAAAACAAACCATGGGAATTTTAAAAATGCCGCCATTTTACCGTGGTAATGTTGCTATAGAAACATTATCCTGCCCGTTCCTTTGCGTGCGTAAAATTTCTTACCTATTCACAAGCATGCGCACTCATTTTACCGCTGTGTTCCTGTCTTTATAACTTTTGCGCATGCACAGACTTTTTGAACGCTGCGTTCCTATTGTGGAACTTATTTCTCAACTTTTTGTCATTACATACATAGTTATTTACTTAAAGTTGCCGTCATGTAACAAAGGGAGTAAAATTGACGGAATTGACAGGCAGCCACTTGTGAATGTTATAATAAAAATAATAATAATAATAATAATAATATTAATAATAATAACAAGAAGAAGACGAAGAAGAAGAAGAAAAGAATTTATATAGCGCCATTTTTCATGAGCTCAGTGGCTTATGTTAACAATATTTCGAGCTGACAGTATTTAAAGTCTTGACTCACTCTCTAGGGGACCGTAGATTACAAAGTCCGGCGATAAGTCAAATCAGAAGGTTAGAAAGGTCAGCTGGCCAATGTTAGGCAACCTTAATGGAGAAGCCGAAGCTTGGGATCTTTCCTGATTGTTTCCAGGAGATATCTTGAAAAGTTAATCGTACAAAATTACAGACTTTAACTTTTGGGCATCTAATGAGAATGAAGGACGGTCGAGGGTGATTACACACTGACAAAGCTGTTAATCCTCTGCCTCCCCCTGATTCCTCTCTTGGCTTTTCCAGTTACACAGGCAGGTTAAGGGCAAAACTAAGCGCTTACCTTATTACCTAAAACGAGCTCGTGAAAATGAAAGAATATCAACTTGTTCCAAAAATTTTCTTTTTGCAAAAGCAACTTACAGCAATAGGGATCGCTATGTTTGTGGCGGTTGTATCGCCAGAAATCGAGGACATTTTGCTCCCGCATTCATTGGTCAGCGGATTGGAGTCGGAGAAAAACAAAGATAGTGGTTAGGACAAGTTCCATATTAAATATGGAGCGATTTAAGTTCTGTGGACCTTCTTTATGGAGAAAAAAGCAAAAAGAAAAAAAGCTTTGAACATATCTCTTGGTATTTTTAAGGCAGAGCGACTTTTTATAGCAATTTGCTGTCTGATGTAATGCAAGGGACAATCTGTACAAAGCTTCAATGTCCATTCAAACTGGCTTTATTTGTAATCGTCTACGGATGTCAGACATTTTGGAAATTGTAGCTTAAACCACTTGCATTAAATAATGGGAAGATCTAGGCAAATCTTACATGAAGAGGGCTTTTTCTCCCAGTTGAAAACACAGTTCAACGAACGTACGATACAGACCTCTGTGATCTGCTTTCTAATTTTCGCGCGAGAAAATAAATTTGTTCAAGGCCCTACTTTAGTATGAGAGGGTCTGGATTGAGTTTATTTCCCGTCAAACATTGCTGAATAAGAAAAACAAATATGGCGACAGTTTAAAGGTTTCGTAGAGGGTTTTTCTTTTAACGCTTTCCCTTCTGGTGCGTTCTCAAGGATGGTCTCCGATCACAGACTCCACAGAGCAAAAATAGCAATTTTCAAGCTCTTTTGGAAGTATCTTATTGTCAAGAAATGTCTCTTTTCATGGACGATTTGCTTACTTCGAACTTCCCTTTATTTAGTGCGAGTCGGAGCTAGTTGACTTCTTGGAGGGTTGCTCCTCAAATCGACGATCCTTTGCCATGGATTACGCTATATTTGAAAGAGACTAGAGGTAATGACTAGCCTCGAATATCAAACAATGCTGACATTGCTGGAAGTAAGTAGACAAACAGCTTTTGAATTATTTTTATGCTAGAAGTACACCTTAATCTCTACTGAACTTGTTTCGAGTCGGAGCTAGGGAATACTCTGACTCGTATTTGTTGTATTTTGGATTTTTGTGGAAATCCCATACATTTCCATACACGATTTCGCCGCCATTAACTCCTCAATACGCACGCGCGTCCGGCATTTTGACCCAAATTTCTGGCAATGGCTGCTGTTATTTTTACTTTCTCCAAATAAAATTACAAACCATGGCGTGTTCGGTTTCAGTTCCCATAATTTCATTAACTGTACCGTGTATTATCATGTTCAAAGCGAGCCGTTTAACCCGTACATAACGCCTGAAAACACATTTTGAAAACCGTGTTTTTGAGATAGAAGTGGGGGAATTAATTAACAATCTAATGAACCAGGTATTTTTTTTATGATCAATTTTCAAACATCTAGTCCAACCGATATTGTTCTTTGGAAAATGAATGGCTTAGAGTTGATCGAACGATATTCCAAGGGATAAAAGAATCGGAAAAATACAGAAGCACTTTAAAGAAGGAATTTTGTTTTTCAGGCATGAAACGGCGGTCATTCTTTAAAATTAAGCATATGTGCACATCTTTGATATTGTTATGATACACTTCGCAAAATGTCTTCAATAGACCAATATTCATAAGAAAGAGAAAAGCACATAAGATTTGACTGCTTACAGCTTAACTTACTGCCTCCCGGTTAGCTAAATTGGTATAGTGCCGGACTGTTGTGCGGGAGGTCGAGAGTAATTTAAAGTTCTTAACAATGATGGATTTAACTGAGTGGTGGAAAGGAATGACAAGGTCACATCGAAACCAGTCGCTAGACATTTTAATTTGCCTAATCATTCTGAACAACATATGGCAATCTGCGGTCTTTCCTTACACTAAGGTAGCACGGAGAGCCGTAAAAATCTTGAACAAAAGCTCATCTTTCAAACCGGCTGTCTAAATCCCACAGGGATCAATGAACGCTTTTCATTCCACCAATTTATTCTTGTTTTTCTCGTTGCCATGTTCCCACCAATAACATAGCTCCATTTTCTGCCTTTAAAAGCACACACAATCCACAATTCCTCTATTCGCTATGACGAAGGGCTAACGCTCGAAATATCAGCTTTTGTAATCGTTACGGTGGCTAATTTACCATTTCAACTTTGTTGATATATCCAAATTATTTAGTTACTGCCACCGACGCAGCCCCAAACAGTTTCTTTCAAAACTATCAGCCTTTGATATTCAAGGTTTTTCTTTAATGTAAATTTAAACCTGTCATATTTTTTCATATTTTTATATTTTTTTTTTTTTGGCTTTTTTGACCTAAGAAACTCATGGTGACAACCAATTCATGCTTTTCGCAATCGCGCGCAAAGTATACAGGAAATTGATAATTTAAATTTATTCAAAGCAAACAAAGTAACTCAGTAAAAATGTGTCCTGATTTCTCTATCTGGTGACTTAAAAAGCCCCACTGTGGGATTTTTGTTTGGATGGACAGGGAGATGGGTTGAATCAATTCATTTTCCACGTATGTAACCACTTATTTCTTCACTGAATAATGTATTTGCAGCAGAATTCCTTAATAGAATGGGCTGAAACTGAAAAAAAATTGGCACAATTAAGAATTCTAAGCCTTCCAGAAAAACTTTGTATTTTTAATTTGTTTTTCAGTGTTGTAACTTGTTTATTCGAACTATCAATTAAAACAATAATAATTATTAAAAACTGGATCATTGGAAAATGCAATTCAGGACTTTTTATTGGCTTAACCATTATGGTATATGAGCCGATATACCATGATCTAATATCTGTACATTGTAACATCCGGTTTCCTCTTACAAAATAAAGTCGAGAAGATTTGTCTAATATCTTGGGGGCGTTTTTTTTTAATAAAACAATTATTCCACTTGTGCTTGTTGGATATGGGATGATTAGAGCCAACTTGGCGCTACGCGCCTTGTTGGCTATCTATCATCTCATATCCAACGCGCACTCATGGAATAATTGTTAATTATAAAATATATTAGTCTCTTTATCATTTTGATTTTCAAATTATGAAGGCAATATTTGACTTAGATGATGAAGACATGACAACAATTTTCCTCTGGATCTTGTATTCCATTCACTATACCAACCCTTTCCGTGCTTTCTAGCTCATCAGCTGCTTGTCAGAATGCGGTAATGAGAACCCCTCTCATGTGAGGTAATTGAGCTTGATGAAACAATAACCATGTGTCAGAATTCTGCATTGCTTGCATACAAAAAAAATTAGGTATTCTATTGAAAAAGGCAATACTTTCCACGTTTAAGCCAAGGTTAAGACAAAAACGAAATTTATAAAGCAATGATGAAGCTGCTGTAGCAGCGGAGAAGTGCGCATGCACACAACCAAATTAAAACTGTGAAGGACAGTTTACATTTATCGGATAGTCGATCATTTCATATCAGAAGCTTTCTTTTGGCTGGGAAAAAAGCCTTTGGGGAAAAATACAATTGTAAAACGTAACTTTATGGAACCAGTTTGACTTTAAACTAAAACGGTTTAATTGATACAATGTAATGTCGTAAGCGAAGTGCGTTGAACTCTCGGATTGGCAATTAACCCGTGCTTCTATTTGGGTGAGAAGAGCAGTGGTTTTTAGGCATTGTTGATTCCGAGAGGTTTTGAAAGAAAACGTTTGGAGCCCTTTCAAGTTATAAAAGATGCAGATAACTAAAACAGGATGTTATATCTTTATTACATAAGTGCTCAAAAGAACACAGATCAATATTATATCCATAAAGATCGTTTGATGTACTTCACTGGGTTTATAAGCGAGACAGAATGCGATAAAAAAAAATTTTAAAAAAATTAAAAAAAAAACATAATAATATTTTCAAAGCGCATACTGAACAACTCCGACAGTTTTAGCAAAAACAAAAACAGAAGTACTAGTTTTTTCGATGCATTTTGCCCTGCTAACAGCTTTCGACAAATAGCATCTGATTTAGCAAAATGATTGCAATAAATTATTAATGTTGATTTCTCATAACTTTGAAGGCGGTCGCTCAGCCAGGATTTGGTGCCATCCCCGATCATAATTAGTTGTTTTTATGTCCTTAGGCCGGGCAAGCCCCTGCCCGAAAGCTCTCTTCCAAGGAGAATTTGTGGGAAAGTATATTGAGGAATCAAAGCTTAACATGCATCTTAAAATGGAGTTTTTATTGATGTACTGTTGGGTTTTATTTGCATTTCTAATCCACGAAGTTGACTGCGGTGATAATGAGAACGTCAGAAAAACTACAACACTCTCTCATTTGCATGATAATGCAGAGGAACTACAAAAGCAAAAATTGACGACAATCCAGCCAAGCTCGATGATACTAGACATGACCCAGAAGAAGGCATTACTTGCAACTGCAGAGATCTCTGTTCTGAACAGCACCCAGCTAGAGGTGAATATTCCCTTTTATCAGCTGTTTCATTTCGTTTTCTAATTAGTTTCGAGTCCTGATATCAATGCATCATAAAATGAGTATTCCAATCATTTATAAAGTAAGGTAATAAATTTCATTTGACATACGTATTGAAAATCAAAGACAGCCATGATCCTCGCGGCAATTTTTTAGTTTTAGGCTTCTTTTCCGCAATTGCGAAATTTGCAGCTCACCTGCGAGGGTCATGGAATTATTTGGTTAATAAAACATCAAAATTAACATTACTAAAAATCAATTTGATATTTTCTTATTACAGACTTGTTTGGATCGAGAACAACCCAATTTTCCGCAAGGAGAGTGCAAGAATCGACATCGATAAGACGCCCTATCTAGCAAGTTGCTTTTTATTCTGCTGTCGAAATTGCAAAGTGGATTATCCCAGATGTGTGCAGAAAGTTTCGAGGGAGTACTGTTTGAAGGCAGCTTATGACTGTGCTGGTGCATAACTGAAGGAAAGTTCATTTCAAATAACTATCAAAGGATGGTAAATTTATAAGTTAGGAAGTGTTCCCTGGAGAATTGCTTTTACTTGTCTGAGTATTTTTCGAAATAAGTTATCAATTCTGGCCAATAAATAAGTGTGCGGTGCCTACGTGATTCTGCTTATTGAGTAAAAGACAGTCTCCTCCCTTTTTTGTTCTGATTTCAAAAAATAAAGGAAAGTTTTTATCGTATCATCCTTTTGTGGCTTTACCGCACACAATAGCCCATTGCGTCCTATTTACAAGAAAAAAATGTTAAAAATTTTCAAAATTTAGTCCGTGGTCGCATAGTAAAATACTTATACACTGAGTAGTTATGTTGGGCTAGACGGAAAAGTACTTTGCTCTCTTTCATGACGCACAAACCTAGCTGTGCTCGGTCTGTACTTCATGACATCGAGCAAAATATTTTCTCACCTGACCCTCCCAGTCAGTCAATAAGTACACAGTACTTTAGAGCCTATCTGGTAGGACAATGTAGACAGTCTTCACAAGTAGGTAGACAGGATTCAGCAGTAGAAGGGAGTGTTTAGCAGCATAAGTCAATGATAAGTATTCAGTGAGAATCAAAGTGTGAGAGCTTAAGAGAATAACCAGAATTAAACAGATTAACTAAAATTGGATGCGAATAGAATTGAATGCGTATCAGAGAACCAATATATTTCTTTTAAAGAAGACAGTTCGAGAGTCCTTGCAGCCTTTTGCTGGGCGTGGCGCGGTCCGCAGCTAATTCCCTTCAATTCCAATATACTTAGCAAATTACATTCTAACATGTTTGGTGGAGGACATTTGGTCGCTGAAAATATCATAATGTCGAATAGGGCATGATGAACAGAATAGAGAGAGAGAAGTAACCAAATTATTTCATTTGAGCCTAATATTTCAGTGAATTTTGCCATCTTGATTTCATCTCAGATGCGAAATATGGTTACGCTGCAACATAAGTTAAATGTTTATTAAGCCAAATACAAACCAAATGTGCAAACCAAAGACAACCCTCTGTAATAAGGTAAGAAAATGGATTGGGTTTGTGGAGCCACCAGGTCTGAAGCAGTTCTGGAAAACAACAAGCTGTGTTGTGGTCTGATGATTCAGATTTCTATTAGTTTACTGGCATTGTAAACGATCGGTTTCTGAGCTATCAGAAGATGCATAATGCCTCTGTAAGAGCTACATTCGAAAATTTGTAGAAACAGCTTAAGGTGTTTGGAGACAGTTTTCCGAGACACCTACTGACTATTTTGATATAAGGCCTCGCCGCTGAGAGAATTTAAGCACATAAAATCCAACCGTTTCAAAGTTATGATTCCACCAATTGTTCAGTATTTATGGTAGTTCTCCTTGTTGTCTACCACGCATTTTTTCTTACATTAATTGGGAGAATTCAATGTTAAATCATCTTGTTGCTATTTTCCTTAGTTTATTCTCAGAAAGTTCCTGCTTGATGTTGTATCGATACTGTGGAGAGAAATTACTTGTTAGTCAATCCAGGGATTGCAAGGGTTAATGATGCAATATTAATATTTAGTAGTTGCAGGAGTAATTATCATATACCTCTATACCAGTGATGAAGCAGAAGATATCCCAGCTGTGTGCAAAAGATACAAACAGGCTAACTGTAAGAATGCAAAGTCAATCATAAGAGGAACTCTGGGGCTGGAAGTGTGGAGGTTCCATACTGATACAGACACTGACAACACATCAAGTGGTGAACTGGTTAGAAAAACAGACACGGTTTGATGCTACTCTGGTTTAGGGATTTAATAAGTGTAACTGCAGAATTACAATTAAGCAACTCAGATGATCACCCCTGGTGAAGGCATTAGACAGGAGTGCCAAAACGGTTTTTTTTTAACTTTTAATTTTTTTTTTATAACCTCATATTTATATGTTTCCAGTTTTCTCATGCATTGTCAGAAGGCCTGCTTCAAAGTTAAACCTAGAAAATAATAAAAATAAATGATCCTTTCTTCAATTCAAATGTTCACGTTTGGGACAAAAGACCAATTAATGAATACAGCCCTCGGAATACTTTGGTTCCTTAAATTTTCTTGAGATAGATTTAGGTTTTTATGCAACCCTAACAGAAAAAAATGGTTTCCCATTTTCTGTACATCAATAAGCCTCTCATACAATTATGAATTACGGAGAGCTAATATCAACCATAAGCACCAACTTGTCCGTTATATAACCAGACATTATGTTACCAAAGAGTCCCTCTATCTCTAGGGATCTCAGGGCAACACTACCTGAGGAAAAAATAAACACACAATAAAAATCAAATTGTTTAAACAAATATTGTTCTGTGACAGTGTTCTCCTTTTCAGGTGGGTAACAAGTAACATTAACTGCCTGTAGTATTACCTCAGAAAAGAGTGAGAAATCTTTAAAATTCAACGAGTAAAAAGAAAAGTTTGCTTTACAAGTTTGAATTTCTTTCTTTTTTTTACCTGTCATTGTTAAAATGAGGGAAAACACTGTCCAATACACTTATTATAATATATATAGATAGAAATATGATTTAATTATAATAATAGAGTCAAATTAAATACTGAATATTAAACTTAGGAATTTCCTGACACAAAATCAAGGGCATTCTTTAAACAAAATTTAAATTCTTTAAACAGATGTCATTCCTAACAATTATTATGCGAAGCAAAGATTGCAGTTAAAACCTAAATTGCTTCAATTAACCATCAAGATCACTTTAAGCTGTACATGAAACAAGATGTCAACAATCATCACAAATTTTAAGGCTAAACAGATTTCGAGGCTGAATAAAAACTCAAGGCAATTTATAATTTTTCTTAGTATGTAACATTTGGTACCCTTCTAGAAATATATTTAAGCCCCCACTTATATTAATCTTGCTGTTTGAGATTACCCTACTGCATCAGTCCGTTTTCCAATCTGTAACCTACTCCACATTCAAGCTTAACAACTGGATTATGTGCTTTTCATTTCTAGGCATAGTAGAAATCTCTCCTGATCTAATTATTAATTAGAAAAAGATAATGGATATGATATATTTTGTCTAAGGTCTGTTACAACAGTTGTGTACACCAATATTTCCTTTAAAGACCATTACACATCACTCTTCATTAATTTTAATATCTTTTGAGGTGCTGGTTAAACTGAACACAACCTCTACAAACAGGGCTCAACACTGACGGTAGGCAACTAGCCACAGACTAATAGAAATTCAGTTTTGGTTAGAAGCTTTTAATTTCCACCAGCCAGTTTAGCAAGTAAACAAACTGAAATTGTCGTAGATGTGATTCCTTTCGCCCTCTCGATAATTCAGTGATACAAACCGTTGGTGCAATTACAGATTTTTGCAAGTATACGTAGTTTTTTCTTCTTTGGCAAAATCCTTCCTCGATAGAAATCAAAAGTAGGTGTTTGTCAGCAGCGAATTTAGACCACGTGACCAATCTATGACGCATGAAGCTCAAAAGGTCTAATATCCAGTTTCGTGACCTAAAAGACTTCCGCTTTCAGTTTCTAAAAGTAGGGGGGAACCCCCTAAAACTGTTGTAAAATTTCCCTTTTGACGTTCAAAATGTTCAAACGCCCTTCTGTCTGGGCGAGCATACTTCGATAGCTGCACTTACGGTTGGTAAAGGGAAGTGAAAAGAACTCGGAAACGTCGAGGTAAGGTTTCGGTAGTCGTAGATGTGATTTCGCCCTCTCTATAACTCAGCGATACAAACCGTTGGTGCAATTTATACAAATGTTTGGAATTTTACGTATTATTTTCTTCTTTAGCAAAATCCTTCTTCGATTGAATTCAAAAGTAGGTGAATTTTGTCAGCTTACAGTATCATCGCAGCTATGAACGTTCTTTAGCAGTGTAATATTGCCCAGAATGTTCTATTTCTCGGCGAAGAGACTGTCCGGCAAAATTTGCAGTCGGCGAAGATGTGAAATTGGCTAGCACTGGGTTAGGTTTATTCAGATCTCCCTTGCCACTTTGAATTCAATCGGGCATAGACCTGGTCAATGAGTTTACCGGAAAGAGAATTGAGTTAACATGTTTAGGTATCTATAGAAGATACATGGTCGCTTTACAGAGTAAAGTTATTGTTTATTTTTATGTCGTTACATCCCATATCATCACTGGTAACACTGCAAACCACATGTTCATTTCACTTTTCTCTGCATGAATGGTTGGTTTGATTGTTTGCTCACATTCTGCAGTTTATTGTGGATATAACATCTGTCGCTCATGAATTTTGAAATATCTCGAGCAGGATGGGATAGTTTACTCCAGGCGAAGTTATAAGCTCATCTCCTACCTATGCCTTACACGAAGAGAACACAGATGATATCATGTAACCCATGATGTCCACTGTGTCTGTTCTCTACTTTGTTTACATTTAGTGATTCCCAAACATATTTGTAACTCCTGCATGCTTTTTAGATGACATAGAAGGGAGGACTTTACGAATTTTAAAAGTAAAAAGGTTGCTTTCAAAGACTTGAAAATCAGTCCAAGGTTTAACGAACAAAAAGAAAATGGCTGACCTCGTTGAAATCGCTACGAATCGTTAAAAAACATGCTGAACTGACAAAGAAACAGAAGTCCAAAGTAAAGCTGGGAAAGCTATACTTCGAGTTAAATCTTAACCTTATTTATTCTATTTCAATGCAAATGTTTCCTTTTAAAAGATGTACTTTGGACATCAAAGATGTACTTTGGACTTAAGGCTACTAGCTAGGTCTCTCTGTGGTTTGCAGCTTTGTCAATGGTTATCGCATCAGTCGCCAAGCAGTCAAAGTAGACCGACACAAAACAGGTCTTTGTATCCGTGACGTAGTTTCGATGACTAAAATGTTCAGATGAGGCTTAATGACTTATTAAAGAACTCCTTGAATTGGACTTACGGTATTTCCTGAGAGCACGGCATACAATTTGATGTCTAGAATTCCACCGGCTGTTATCGATTTTAGGAATTAGGGGAACCAATACTTTCTGTGATTCAGCTTTCTTTAGTACAGTCTGTATATTCATTTTGTACAATTTTGCTTCTTGTATGTAACCTTGCCCATTTTATTAGGAATTACAAACAGCATTTTGATCAGTTATCAATAGGAGAGATAAAGTTAACTCCAATGATCAGTCATCCTCGGAGACCTAGCGGCTGAGTCGATTTCAAGTTCGGGCATGAAGAGCCCCTGGGGACATTGTCTTACAAGACTAGTTCCAAACGGTCGCAGTTGTTCTGCCATCTGATTGGTGCCAGAAAATCTTTGTGTTTTTCTGCCCAATCAGAGTGAAGTGTGCTTTAGAGTCCTTTCGTGTGTTTTAACACGGACATATACTAGTAGCTCAGTTGCTCGCTATGTTTGTTTGGACCGTACGACGGAGATTTGCTTGAGGTGAAAAGTTTCAGTCTCAGCACACAATGTAAGAGAAATCGATCAAGTCCGCGAAAATCTTACCGGAAATTATACTGAATACTTTCGCAGGTATCACTAGAGAACGTGTTTTAAAGTTTGCGAGGTTTGCATACAACACGATGGTTGCAGTCATTGATATGTCGCTTTAAACGTTAAACGAGATTGGTAAATATCTACCACTAACCACCTCCACTTCGGTGAATAGTTGTTAATTAGTCTCAAAGGGTAGCGGAAGTTTTTCAACTACATTTTCCATAAAGTTCACTTTAGCAAAGTAAAATTAGGTTAAATAAAAGACTTCGACTTAAACAAACACCGTTCTGGCCGTGTTAATTTGAAACGTAAAAGAGCTTTTTGGCTCCTCGGTATTCTGATGATCGCCCCTAATTCGATTCTTCCTCCCCCCCTTCTCCCCCCCCCCCCCCCGCTTATACTCTGTTAGCTTAGCGACCACTGATCCCCACCCGTTCCCCCCAAAAGTCTCCGGACCCATCCCCCTCACCGATCAATTATTGATTGGTTCCAAAGGCGTGGCGAATCAAAGATAGCAAGATTACATAATAGTGACGTCAACATTTCTGTTCTGGTCCTCATTTCACCTTTAAGCATTCAACTTGGTTTTTGAAACGTTGAAACTCGAGAAATCTGTCAATTTGCTTTTAAGCTTAGTTATTACACACAACTTGCCCAT
Source organism: Stylophora pistillata (assembly GCF_964205215.1). NCBI lineage: Eukaryota > Metazoa > Cnidaria > Anthozoa > Scleractinia > Pocilloporidae > Stylophora > Stylophora pistillata. Next base: position 28,899,394 of record NC_142520.1, read on the forward strand.
TTTTTTGTAAATTAATAACAGCTTTGCTCAGTCAAAGGGCAGCATCAGCCAGTTCAACTGTGAATAATATAAAAACGCCGGCACGTAAGGGTCCGTGTAGGAAACTTCATCAAATCTGATATCGATAAAAAAAAAAAAGCATAAAGCAAGTGTGAAACTTCTTTTCACATTGTTTATATGAGAGGGAAAATGATAATAACCTTACTACGGCATGCACGCAACCATTAGGTCGCTTTAAAGTAACATTGACCTACAGGAGGTAACACTTTCGATTTCTTTTACGAAGACGTCACGTGTACGGCCTGATTGTACCGGAAGCTGAGAAATGTAAGGTATTGTGGCGAAAATGAATTTTGTTCCTACACGGTCTGCGTTACATTCATATACTTTGTGTAATCCGATGGAGTTCGACTTACTCATTTCCAAGGGTAAATTTCAGTAATCTTGCGATATCGGAAAAATCAATCGCGTATTTGTTATATTCGGCGTTTTATCATAAACATCTGCACGTAAAGGGGGTGAGAAACCGCAATCGGATTTTGTTATCTTTTAGTTTAAGAAACATGTAACAGACTAAGCTAAACGTTGGTTGCAGCTAGTTCCTTTTTCTGTCAAGCCCTAGCATAAGAGGTTCTTCACAGTGTGTTTTATTGCAAAAATTTGTAATTATCCAGCTCGAATAACGTTAAGCGTTTCGTGACAAAATGATTTCCGCTTTCAGTCTCTAATAGTAGGGGGGACCCCCTAACACTGTCGGGAAGTTTCCTTTTCGACGTTTCAAAGGTTAAAACGTCCTTCTTTCCAGGCAAGTATACTTCGATAGCTGCACTGGGATATATCCAAAGTCTTGCACTTACGGTTGGTGAAATGACCGCGGCGGAAAAAACTTAAACCACTTTTCGCAATGTTTCTATTTGAGGTAAAAGAGCAGTAAGCAGTTCAACGGAATATTTATGTAATAATTATCGGCCTGAAATAACATTACATGACTAAAGGATTTCCGCTTCCAGTTTCTCAAAAGTAGGGGAACCCCCTCACCTGAGAGGTCAAACCTTGCGTGCATCTGAGCATTTCGATAGTTGCAGTTGGATATTTCCATAGTCTTTCAAACGGAACTTTTGCTGTGGGTTTATTGTGTCAGATTTTCTCTTTTGACTTGTTGTTAACGCTGGTAACGAAAAGTGAAAGGACTCGGAAGAGCTGAGGCAAGATTTTGGTTGTGATTCTTAAAATAATTTCGCCTTCCCGATAACTCAGCGCCACAAACGTAGGTTCAGATAAGCAAATTATTTCGATAGCTGTAGTTAGATGTTTCCAAGATCCTCTATATAGGACTGATGGACGAAACTTAAAAAGAAACGCCGTGGGTGAGATTTTGGCTGTTGTAGGACGAGTAGATTTGATTAGTTTGTCACTCCCGTCAACTCAGTGACATATACATAGTTGCAATTACAGATACTCGCAAATTCATAACATTACGTCGATTGATAAAACCCTTCTATGAACGAATCTATGAATTGTGGCGTTAAGTCAGCTAACGATGAAGGGTGGGCCACTGGAAAGAAAAAAATGTTTTATTGGAAAGAATATTGTACGCTAAAGAGTTGGGAACGTAGATCGCATTCGACAACGGTATCATGGTCAGGATAAGTTTTAATTTATGCAGGGTCAAGTTAATCACAATCGTCTTTAGAGCGAAGAAAATTGCAAATGAAAAACAAATTTAGTTGTGTCTTTTGCCATCAGTCCTAACACATCAAACCTTGTGTTCATTGCACATATACTTTGCATAACACTAGAATAAACAGGAATATAGGCAAGACAAAATTACTTTTTCGGGTTCCTGACCATTTACTCTTGCAGATAAAAACAGAAATTAGCGCGACTAGAAGTTGAAGAAATATTGCTTGGACACTTAACTTCTCAAGTTTAGAATCTACAAGTAAAGCTGGAAAAGCTATTCATTGAGTTCAATCTCAAACATTTATGCTCTGTCAATGCAAATGTTTTCTTTTTAAAATATTATGTTGTGTAAAGCAAAGATGTGCTTGTAGTGTAGTTTGCAGTTTTGTCAATGGTTATCTTACGCATCAGTCGCTAAGCAGCCAAAGTGGACCGACACAGAAAAGGTTTTTGTATCCATAACGTAGTTTTGATGACGAAAATGTTCAGATGAGGCCTAATGACTTATCATGAAACAACTCCTTGCATTGAACTAATTTCTTGAGAGCACGGCATACACTTGGGCGTTATTGATTTTAGGAATTAGAGGAACCGAACACCTTCTGACATTCACCTTTCTTTATTAAACTGTGAAACATTTGCTGTCTGTAAATTCATTTTGTACAGTTTTTCTTCTTGTAACCTTGCCCATTTGTTTAGGAATTATAAACACCTTTTTGATCACTTACTAACTCCAGATGGCAGCATCAGTCTGTAACTGTCAATCATGAACCAGCGCCTACTTGTAAACCAAATATGAATGAAATGGCCCATGCAGAAACGTAAAGCTCTTTTCACAATGTTTCTATTTGAAGTAAAATTGTAGTAAGCAGTTCATGGGGGAATATTTACCTAACAATTATCCGGCTGGAAGAACGTCACATGACGAAAGGATTTCCGCTTTTAGTTTCTAAATGTAGGGGAACCCCCTTACTTGAGAGGTCAAACCTCGTGTGCGTCTGAGCGAGTTCATTTCGATAGCTGCAGTTGAATACTTCCATGGTCCTGCAAAACGGAAGTTTTGGTGTGTGTTTATTGTAATGTATTATTCGGAAAAGAGTCGAGGACGTTGATCGCATTGAACAACTGTAATTCGGTAAGAATATATTTTAATTTATGCAGGGTCAAGTTAATCGCAATCGTCTATAGAGCGTGAGAAACCGCACATGAATAACAAATTTTGTTTAGTTCAGATCAAACCTTGAGTTCATTGCACCCTTAGGGCAGAGTTCAAACAACACTGCCAACTAAACCAAGTTAAAAAGTTTCCCTTTCCAGTCTCGCAAAAATGACAGTAGTAGTAGTACCTTTCTTCAAAATCGGTAAAAACTCTTCAGTAAAAACAAAAGCGTCCCAGTCTATCTATTTACAATATTGCCTTGGTTAAAACTATTAACCATTCGAGCGAGGCCTTTTGACGAAACAAGGAACTGTTTTTACATTTTATTTAATAAGCAATAAGCTTACAAAAGAAAATTTTCAAAAATTTCTGATTTTTGTGAAGGAATGCGTGACGTTATGAGTTCTGGTCTCAGTTTCTAATGGAGGGGAACCCCCTTTTTCTCACTTTGGGGTAAATTTTCCTGTTACGCTTGAGATGTTCAAACTTCCAGAGCGTTTGAGAAAGCACACTGTAGTGCTTGTAAATGGATCCTTTCAAGCGAGGTTACATGTCATATTCCCTTCTGTTAGGCTGTTATAGGAACACTTTTAAGTAACACATGGTTCAATACAAGGCGAGGATCTGGTTGTAAGGGAGGTGTTTATGGCCTTCGAACTCAGCTGATCTGTATACGTTGTTACAAATACCGCCACGAATCTATCGTTAAGTAATTCCAGTAACATGTCTTAAAATTTACCTAAGTTTTTGTCAGCAGTTTTTTTTAGGTATATATTCCTTTGCATTCTATATTCCGGCTTTGAGCCTTGCTAAGAAGATTTTTATAATGAACAGGTGACGTCGCCAGGTCTCCTTTAGGGTCTTATGAGCGAGGAGAGCCCCCAAGCCCCGAAGAATTTCGCTTTTACACTTGGGAGGTGAAAAATTCCGATGCGCCACTCTACCTACACTTTTATAGCTGTGGCACAATGCAGAGGAGAGAAGTTAAACACTATTTCTTTTCAATTTCAGCGCAACTCGATCTCGATCTTTTTTCGATAGACCGTTGATACACGGGATGGCGCTACACGTCCCATAAAATCCTCTGCGCGAAAGCGGCTAACAAGTGAACCTTTCCTATTAAGAATTTTTAAGAAAGGGAATCTTGGGGTCTTTTTCCTTTTCTGGTTGAAAATCAATCTGTCGTGCCCAGGTTAGAGCTTAAACTCAAAAGTTAATTTGACGAAGTCTTAGTACAATTGAAAGTATTTGTGAAACGTTCCCCACAATTAAAAATTATTGGTGCACGTGCGTTGTCCAGGGGAACCATAAAATCAGTTACTTTATTGAGAATATAAGAAAATCATATGTGTGCACTGCAGTTTTAAGAACTGTATATGGAAGTGATCCTCGCAGTAGTGAACGCTACTTAGCAGCAACAAAAATAGGGCCTGAAAATACAGGCCTGCACGGGATTTGAACCCGTGACTTCTCTGATACCAATGCAGTGCTCTACCAACTGAGCTAACAAGCCAACTGGAATTTGGTCGTTATGTTGGCTCCTATGAAACTCGTGAAGTGATGAGTCAATAACTGAGAATATATGAAACTCATATATGTGCACTGCGGTTTTCAGAAATGTATATGAAAGCAATCCTCGCAGTTAGGAATATTGGAATCTTTCACGAGCCGTACAGGCCTGATTCTTCTTTTCAGGAAAATGTTTTGGTATCTCAAACATGATTGAATCTTGTGCTGTTATAAATCATATTTGTCAACCGTTGGTCAGATTGTGGCTGATTGGTGTTGCTGTTAAGCACTAAAATAGCGTGTGCCTTTTCTATAGGTTGACAAGTCATGTAACTCTTCTAGCGCTAAGTCGCCAAGTTGGTTCTGTTTACGCTCAGTAAGAGAGGTAAGTTGTGGCTCATACTCCATGTTACCAGGTTAGATAAATGACAATAGTCTTAATTCCCCAAATGCACTCCTTGATTTTTCTTTCTCTGGGAATCTCATTTTCCATGAAAGCCTTGAAGTTTCTTTGAGAAACTATTATGGCATCCTCAGCTGTCTTATTTGTTAATTAAGATATACTCTCTGAAACTAATCAGATATAGATATTAAAATTTGGATTCTTTTTAGGATAGCCCCAGGTTATTCTTGGTATCAGCGTAGTAGATCCAACTGAGGAGGATCGAGCCAAAAGTTGATAATACAAAGTTAAAATTTGGTTCTTTTGCAGCAATGGCGGAAGGTCGTCATGTGAACATTAATGATGGGAAATCTACAGACGGTAAGAGAGAAAACAGATTGCAATTCATTGTTTTTTTTTTTTAAAGTTTCCCAAAATTATCATTTCCAGATTGTAGCTTGAGATAAACAGTGTTGGACGGTTTCGCTGAAGCATGATGAAAAATGAAAGTAGAATCACTTGGGAAATACTCATTGAATTTCTTGTAAAGGTTTTAACAGGAACGTAATGCTTTGTTTCTACTCACAGAGAATTGTAAGGTCAGATCTGGTGACTTGAAAATAAATTTAGCAGATGATATTCAGGCAGCTACGGAAGCTAGACTTATTTGTATGATTAATTGCCTTGTTACAGTGTCGAGTTCTCAAACCGAAAGCAAATTTATTTCCACGCCAAGCCAAATTTGAAGTAGTGAGAGAATACTTTAGAAGTAGTAACCAACTGCTGATAACTTCTAAGGAGGTTTGTTTTTGGGAGTGTGCGGAAGATTGAATTCAATCCCTTTCAGCTTATAAAGAGTGCTGTTTATCCTCTTCTTGCCCTCGGGCACATAAAGTTATGCACAAGGGACCACCAATGCGAACTTTTTTCGCTCTTTTCCTCAGTGCCTCTCACCAAGTTATTGCCACCGTCTGCATCTCCTTTTCTATATCCCCCCCCCCTAGTTCTCTTGTTTTTCGTTTCACTCCCGTCTTGATTGGAGTCCAGTATATTTTGTTGAAAAGATCGATTTGAATATGGGATGTCTGTTTAATAAAATAGCTAGTCGGTTCCGTGGCACAAGACTGGAAATCAATATTATTCAGCGTACCTTTTAAACAAATACTATTTCTACGCAAACTACATTTTAGTTATATCATCGATGAAAAAAGATGTGTGAAACAGTTAATATAGAGTTTGACCACTTTTCCACTGAACACCTGGATTTACGTTGGTTTAAATCCTCTTGCCAATGCTATTCAATGTTGGAAAAACGTTCCATCGTATTTGGTGTGCCATCGAATCAAAATGGCAAAGTTGGTTTTGAAACTGTTGGTTGAAACAAAGTTCACCTTAACCTTGTTCCAAAACGTGGCACCACAAGAGCCTATAGATATTTAGCTAAGATATTATGGCTAAAATATATGATAACCTCGATATTTGACTGAATATTTCTCAGAAGCAATAGACGTTCAGGCTGAGTTACCGTCAGACAGTACATCACAATTTGATGATGCTAATTTAAAAGGTAAGAATGATAAACAGAATATATACAACATACCCAGTATGGTGCCCAAACAGCCAAATTAATTAGAATTCCACATCCTCATCACCCTCATTATCAAAGGGAGATGCTAAGGGACATGGACAGACTAACGATCATTTAACAGGAAAGGCGTAGAACACTTTGTTTGTCAAAAACACAACTTTAACTTTTGAAAACTAGGTCAAACTACAACTCTCCAAACTACATTAATGAACTGTATATCTCGAAAAGATAGCTTTTGCATCCCTCTTGAACTATGATGTGTATTATAGATGTTTGCTGCTTTTCTGTTAGCGATAGCAGAGGTGTACTTGAAGGAAGGTGATAACGAGTACAGCAAAGGAGAGGCCGACAACGCGGTACACTTCTATACGGAGGGACTGCAAGTGAATTGCAAAGACATCAAAGTCAACGCTGTGCTCTATAGCAACAGGGCAGCAGCTCATTTGCTTTTGGGTAAGAATTGATCATTCGTTCCTAGTATACCAGACCTGCATTCACAAGGATTCAATACAATAGGTTACAGTTCCGGTTGTGTGCGTGAAGGAACGCGTTTGTTTCTTTGCGAGTCGAATTACGCAGCCTCAATAAAGGTAACATGATGGGAAACCTAACCAATTTAGGGAGTAGTGCCAGAGGAAGTATAAGTCAGACAGGTCCGATGGATGTGATTGGGAGGTAAGTTTAGTAAAGTACTGACTTACACAAGTCCATTGCATGGCCCTGTCACCAGCTTCACGCTTACTGGCCGTACTGCCCCAATCAATTAGTATACCGCTGGACTAACAGATAGTGTGTCGTATACCCGTTATAACCAATGGTAGGAGGTGAGCCTTTAACTATTGGATCAAAACAAACGGCCAACATGATATACGTAGGCAAACTGTTCGGAACTCGCATCACATCCTCCCGTAAGATAAAGTCAGGTAATAAAAATTTATCGCCGACTTGGCAAGCTTGGTGTGTCCAATGAGCGATGTGGAAATGATTATGCCCGTTCCAAAGGATAGAGGATTGTACTTAACGTACTCACTCGAGAATATTTTCTTAGGTAATTATCAAGAAGCATTGGATGATGCAACAGTTTCCGTTCAGTTGGAACCAACTTTTATTAAAGCCATAGAAACCGGTAAGTTCTTTGCATTTCCTAAGGTATTCAGAAGTTTTTTTCGTTTTTATTATCTATTACTTATGACTGTGGGGTTGTACTACAAGCCAAGTGACCATGCAGGCAAAAAGTTAGTGCTAAGAGTCAACATTGTCTTATTAAACCGTTAAACAATCCAATTGTATTGGTTTCAATTTCAACTTTAATTGTGATGGACCCCTTTGAGTCTATAGGTAATCACATGATTACGAGAAAAATTTGGGATAAATCTGCGCGAGTAAATTTTTCAAAGGCTAACAAAGCCCGTAGGGCGCGTGGAGTTTGTAGTCTTCAAAAAATTCACGAGTGCTGGTTAATCACAAACGGTTTATATGGAAACATGATGCCAACAATCACTGTGCTGAACATCATCGAGTTACGAGCCACACTATAAGCTGGGACTCTGGGCGGTGCTTAACCTACCGCACTAACCACTTTCAACGTCTGACTTTGGAAAGCTGGTTTACTAACTTAGCACAGACTCCCCGCAACAGGTATCAGCTACTACTGACACCATACAAACAAGTCATTCACGAAATTAGCATTACAAACGAACTGAACAGAACTACCTAGCTTTACCGACGGATCGAAACAGACCAATCAGGACCGACTTAGGCAACTTGAGTCTTACAGCCAAGAACATCACGGCAAAACTGAGCATTCATTGAACACGAACTGGACCAAGTACATTCTACTAACAAGAAATTTTCACTTGACTCTGATGATAACTTCCGCACAGGTTGTTGAAACGTCAGTCACCACCACCGACAAGTCCTTCTCAGGACGATCGCACTATACTTTCACTGAAATTCCAACGTGACCCAATTTTTACCCAATATTTCCCGCTGTTATATAAAGTTTTTTCCTTTTCCGAGTATCGTATTAGTTCTACATTCGCACTCGATACACAGTTGAGTTCTCTCCATTTGGGATCTCTGGCTTATAGTCACTTGCGATCTATGTATTCAGTACTTGCTGTGACACTACGAAAGACGATAGACATCTCAAATAATTTCCATGTCGCCGACGTGTGTTTTAACTACGAAAAAAACAAAAGTTTTCTTTGCAGAAATATCTAAATAGGTGTGATCTGCACATTATAGAAACTATGAGCAAAAATTTCTCGTCTTGGAAGAGGGAGCATAACCATTTTATCGTTTGAAAATGGTGAAATGCGACATACGATACCCTGAGTTTAAGGCGTTTTTAGTGTCAAAATTCAAAACCTCGTGTCAGACTTGCTATTTTTTATTCAAACTTCTTGTTTGACAATTCAGATACGCTATTTGTTTACTGAAACATCCATTGTTTCAATTCAAAGCAATATTTCTTCGATTCAGTAATGCTGTTTTTGGGGTGACCCTATTCGATGAAATGAGGGAATGGGCATCTTCTGAACGTCTGATATCCTAAAATATGGAATGACGGAATATCCTATAAAAATGCAATGACAGAATATCCTAAAACGCGGAATGCCCTGTTTTATAAAACAAAGTCTCGCTAAAATGGAATTGCAATGAAATAAGTAACAGGCAAAATCAAAAGAATTGTGGTTTAATAATTATTGGAGTCCAGAAGATAGAGAAACCGTGAGGTTTTTGAGCAAGTCCCTTGAAATTATAATTACCATTTGTATCATTGTTATTCCTTTTTATATGATTATTTGTTACCATTTGATTATTGTTTCAATGTCAATTAGTCACTACATTCTTAAATTGGCTTTCTCATTTGGAACAGGGTACTTGTGGGATGCAAAAGGTGTTCTGTTTTGCATGTGAACCACATTACCTTCTATCACTATTATACAATCTCCATTTCTGTTTCTATTTCTATTTCTATAAAAATATGTTGTATCAGTAGCCACATGCAGTCTCAGACTGCCTAGTTTTCACTCAATATCGACGTTCTCTACTGTTTGGGTTTGACTGACGTGTTGTCGGCCATTGAGCATGCTGAAAGTTTTAACCGTAAATATTAATCAAGAAATCCTTATAGTCAGGTGTGTTTTAACGTTCAAGTTGTAAGTACTGATAGTGTCATCAAAAGACTAGTCCGGTCTTTGTTACATTTCTTTACCGGCGTGTATTTCCTACTCGGTCTGGAGTCTTAATTTTATTTTGACCACTTTCATAATTAGAGAGTACCGTAGTTGACTATAAAAGTACAACTTATGAGTGTTTTTTAGTATATGCAATGGGTAGAATAATAATCATTAATTATTAACTACAATTATAATTGTAAATATCCAATTTCCTCTTTTTAAGGGGCCAGTGCATGTGTCCAGCTTCACTTCTATCAAGAAGCCATCGACTGGTGCCAGAAAGGATTGACAGTATCCTTTGACGAATTAGTAATTAACAGTTATTCCACGAGCGCGCGTTGGATATAAGATGATAGATAGCTAAACAGGTGCGTAGCGCCGAGTTGGCTATAATCATCTCTTATCCAACAAGCGCGAGTGGAATAGTTGTTTTATTAAGAACATTAAATTAAATTATTAGATTTTATTAAATTTTTAGCTTCCTTTTAATTTTAAGCTGAGACGTACGCTTCCCATATTTGTAGATTATGGTATATTGGCTGATATACCATAATGGCTAAGCCAATAAAAAGTCTTGAATTGCATTATCCAAAGATCAAGTTTTTAATAAAAGGTCATATTGCAGATGGAGATTTACTCAGTTACCTGAGTCAAAAAGTGTAAAGTAGACGTTTCGCATATGATGTTGAATGCGATGAGTATAAAGACGCAGGTTATACAGTAACTTGTAATTTAGACGGTATACATGTCCGACAACATATTCCGCTTGAGTGTCATTGTCAGAGAAAACCCAGCAATGCCAAAAGATGGGGGTTGGCCGATTTTCCTGAAACTCGCAGCATTTAAAACCAATCTGATAAGATTGAGATTCGTGGTATTTAGACAAATGTCAAGTTTTTCACTCCCGAGATTGACCACCTCTCCACTTTTGCCCCAGGGGCCCCCTAAAATCACTCGAAAAAGGTCAACTTGGGAGTGTTATAAATGAATCTTCCCAACACATCTGGTATGCAGTACTTTTCTTTTTTTAAGCTTATCTACCACATTTTAACATGATGGGTGTTTTAAAACAAATTTTAAGTCAAATGACTGTTTTTCCAAAGCTTTGTAATCTTGGCAGGTAGCTTGTGCCTAGCCACATAACGGATTTCTGGGATTTTGAAATCATTTTTTTTCAAAATTGCGGTTATTTCTTTTTTTGATTCTGTACCATTTCATAACAATCCGTACCCTTTTTTATCATTAAAAATAATTTATTGATAGGCACAAGAGACTCCTTTGACACAATTTCTGTTTAAAAATGTCCAAAATCGCTTTTTAATTTTTCCCCGCGAAATTAAATTACGCGGAAACTGTACACAATAAATGACATTGCAGCATGCAAGCACTTTTTTCCGGTAATGTAAAGTATCATATGATCAATATCTAATTCGTATAAATAAACCGAAATATCATCCAAAGTTGTATGACACAGACGTATCCCAATTCACGATTTAGGTCCTTTTTACTTAACTCCTTGCGCCATTTCTTTTGTTAAAGAAATGGAACAATCTTGTCTTCGTTACATAGAGTGTACTAAATCACGTAAACATGCTGCACTGAAAACCAGTTAGAAAGACGTTAGGCAATGTGCACTTTTAAAAATTAGTGTTTTTAGTAGTCATATCGTTCTCAAGTGACCCTATTACAAAATGAAATGGGAAAAATGTCCTAGAACAGTTATAAACTGTATATGGATACGTCGATCGCGGATGTCAACACTCAACTACTTCTAAGTACCAGTTATACAAATTTAACATGCTTATTTTTGATATGAGCGAGACTTAGCGTAAGCATTAATGGCTCGGTGTAGGCCCGTTTTCTTGAATAGCTACCGGCTGTTTGCAGCTCTAACGCCGTGCAGGTCTCTCTCAACTGTTCTACCTTCAGCGAACTGAGCTTTCCGGCGTGCAAAAGTGCGCAAACGTTTACTGCTTCGAGCTGAATAGGGTGTTCAGAACTTTCCATATCCTTGTGCACTTCTTGGCGTATCGCCTGAATAGAGTCCTCTGATTGAAGGGCTTCAAGGTCTTCATCTGCAAACTCTTCCTCTTGGTTCTCATCAGGCAGCCTTTCGCGCTGTATCGCGGACGTTCGTGAAAAAAAGTTGCTTATTTGTTGGGCGGTCCTTCATTCCTCCAGCTTAAATTGTAGCTTTCCACTACCATTCCTAACACAGTTCATCTCTCTGGCCACTTGAGCTGGATCGGCCTTTTGCCCCACAGCAGCACCTTGGCTGAATTTCTGTATAAGAAAGATCTTTACTTTCTCTTGCATTCTTGGAACCCTCTTAGTCGTTTTCAGAGCCCAGCCCTCACTCCGACATTCCATGGTTTTTGAAAGTCCTGCTTTCTCAAAATCAATGCGTTGTGTTTCCCCTATCGCCACATGTACCTCTGTAACTCGGCTGGCCTACTTCTTTCTTGCTGTGTCCTAAACTGACTCACAATCAGCTGCACACACATGTTTTCCGGTGTCCATGTGGACCCCCGCCTCCTGCTGAGTCTTGAATGTCAGCACACAGATGCTCTCATAGCAAAAAAAGATTTCGCCTCTTAGAGTTGGCGTATGGCTTACCGAACCAAGGTTGGTGCTACGTGGACTAAACTCCTTCAGAACTTTCGAACCAGTTTCGCCCTGTGAAATAACCTCTAAGTAACTATAAGACAAAAATCTGCCAGGCCCATCGTTGAATGCTCGCTAAACGCGTATTCCTTTCTTCTTAAAATAAAAGTTAGTTAGGAGATTGATGCCTTGTATTTTGTTAGCAGTACTTTCTTTGGTGGGGTCTACTTGAACAACAGCTGCCCTGACTCCTTTTACCCCTCCATTCGACTCGAGCGCCGTCTTCATGTCTTCTGCAGTGATGACCCATCGTCGTACATGTGCCTTCATTTGTGCCGTCTTTCGATCTCAAATGTCTTTTCCTGACGAAGGCTCTGAGGAATTATAACGCAGTACCTTTACACTGGTTCATTGACTAATGAGTGGAAAACTGAGAAAAAGAAATCCGCTATGGTAACAACCTGCCGAACGAATAATCAATGATGTGTCGAAAGTTAAATCCAGTTAATAGTAGCGTATAACTTATGTGTTCTTCTATTTATTGTCATGTGTTTCTGTTTCTGTATTTTATCTCATACTGTCATTTCTGCTTTACTGATTTAATATCTAATTTCTGTTTCTTGTATATTTATTGAATCGTTTGTTGAGCCGAATTTTATTTTAGATGTCTTAGCGTCCACACACTACCCGCCGAGACTAGCTCTGCTATTTGTGGGTAGTGCGTCATTATGCCAAGTGTCATGTCATGTCCTGTCTGATTACAATAAAATACAATACAATATAATACAATACCTGCGTTATCAGATCTCAGATAGGCATTCTCAATTTGGGGTGACTCTTCACGGTTTTCAGGAGATGTTCTATAATAGAGGATACAGCGAAGCTGTTCTGCGTGCAGTTATCAAAGATATGAACAAAGCATTCAACTTGAAATGTCTGCACCTGCTTCGTGATCAGAGCGTTCACAAGCCAACGGCGGTCTCTTTTTCCGAAGAACTCACCCATCCGCTCTCTGTAACGTTGTGGGAAGTATTTCATGGCCCAGTCCATCACGACTAAACATAATTTCAAATCAAGCTGATGAAGAACATATTGTTTTCCCTCTTCTTGTTTTACAGTGCGAAGCAAATGCGTCTTCCAATCCCGGATAGACATCATGCATAGTTCGCATTCGTGGCTTAACTGCCATCTCTGCCCTTTTGAAATTTTAACACGGTTTATCTCAGATTCAATTTCCTTGAAAAGTTCCTCAAAGGACTCGCATTTCTCACAGTTGATGTCATGTTCGTGCTCATATGTACCCTGCCAGTTGGTGTGACTTGGGTCACTCAGTGCATATTTATTGCGGTGATCAGCACAGGTTTCCTCTCGGCCAACGTGAGAATGGTGTTGTTTAGTATCTGCCTTTTCATTTGCTGTTCTTCAATTTCATCAAACAATATGCTGATTTCCGCCTCTGGAACGCTTTGTTGGGATGACTGGGACGTTGTCGTACAACGCTCTTCCACATCATCTGATGTTAACAAAACGTACTTATCTTCTTCCTGAGGTGGCTGTGCAAAGACATCTGCTTCAACAGCTGGCCCAACTACAGACTAAAATTTAAAAACAAAAGGGATATTTACTATAATTGAATTGTTTCTTTATTTTGTGACGAGGTTCCTGTGGATGTAAGGATACAGAAAACCCGCTGTCAATAAACTGAATCTTCCAAAATGTATATTTCTGTTATCCAAACTGACTCCTCAGTCCTTTAATAGTTCGGCTGATAACAGAAAAGTATGCAAGATGAAGGAGTGAAAGCTGTCTCGGTTCTACCGATCCCAGCATGCATTTTATGCTTTATTATCTTTCAGCTATATATCGTGGGCAGGTAAAATAGCCTTTTGAGTGTCGCTTGACCTGTTGGCAGTTTCTTCATCGCGCAGTCGGTAATGCTTTCCTCGACATTAGCTAAAACAAAAAATGTCACAAAACATAAGATCTCGGCAGAATTTATTTCATCCAGTTGACGTATATAGTACATGTACATAAAGGGAGCTTAGTTGACAATAAAAGAAATATATTTTGTATTCTCAGTTTTTCCACTTTAGGTATGATTTGTTCACTCCTCTACTGGTTACAGGGTTTTCAGTCCGATTTTTACTGTACTTAAGGAGACTTTTACATCTGTTTCCTTTTAGCTACAGAAATGGTGCATTAATTTAGCATGTCACAGTAACCAAAATTTAACTACCGTATGTATCTAAAGGTGACCCAGTTTTACCTTTAAAGTTCTTCTTTTTAATGATTTGAAATAAACGTAAAGTTTGATTGAAGTTTAACTCTGGGTATCTTAATCCTCAAGATCACAGAATGCATCGGAAGTAAACAAATTGAAGAAAGGGAAAAAAAAAAAAAAAAAAAAGAATCACTGATAGCAAAAACGAAAAGAAGGCCGGACTTTATCTTTGTAGTATGAGTATTATCCAGGGCCACAAGTAGATAATTGCAGTACTTTTTTCCTTAATCTCAACACGGATGATCGTTGTATACAGCGCTAGTTCCTGGCCTTCCTCCCTGGGGCACCTTTCCCTTTTGTTGAGGTTCGTGTAGGATTACACTTGGAAAAGCACCTTGGCCAAATGTGAACAGAATGCATTGACTTGGGCCTCGTCAGGAAAAAAATTATGAAAGAAACGTGTGATTATGACTGTGAATCAAGCAATTTTGCCATGTGGAAATCGTCACCAAATTGAAATAGCACACTAATTACTTTTTGCAGTGAAATATACCCATACCTGGTATGGTTTTTGCTTGTGATAAAATCTTACTGAAACGATTTGAGAATATTTTTCGTGGCCAACACCGTTCTATGAAGAGTAAAAATACAGTCTTCCCACAATAAAGATTAATAGATGGATGTCTTTTTGTATCTTTAGTCAACACGTAGTTTGTGGAAAAAGATTGAAATGTTCCACAACAAATTCGTCACGGTTTATACTGAGTGTTTATATCATTAACGTCACGATAAAAACACGGCGCAATTATAGAAATGTTTACGGAACAAAACAAAGCTTGTGAAGGTATAGTCTGATCGTCCGGGTGAGTGTAGTCCTGAGAAGGACTGTTGTCGGTGGCAGTGACTGACGTTTCGACAACCTGTGCGGAAGTCATCATCAGAGTCAAGTGAATGATTGTTGTCAGTAGAATGTTTTTATTCCAGTTCGTGTGAAATGATCGGTTGGTTTTGCCGTGATGTTATTGGCTGTAAGACTCAAGTGACGTAAGTCAGTCGTGATTGGTCTGTTTCGGTCTGTCGGTAAAGTTAGGTTGTTCTTTTTCGGTCGTTTGTGATGTTTATGTCGTGAATGAGTCGTTTGTATGGGGCGGGTAGTTGTTGACATCTGTTTAGGGGAGTCTGTTCTAAGTTAGTAAACCAGCTTTCCAGAGTCAGTCGTTGAAAATAGTCAGTGCTGTAGGTTAGGCATTGCGCAGAGTCCCAGTCAATGTTGTGGTTGGTAAGTCGATGGTGTTCAGCAATGTGATTGCTGACATCACCTTTCCTCGTCGCCCGTCTGTGTTCAGTCAGTCTTGTTGTGAGGTTTCTGCCAGTCTCACCGATGTAGGAGGCTTGGCAGTCGGAACAATTGATCTGATCTGTGACTATACCTTCACATGTTACCCCCGGGTTCAAACCATTTACCGCAAAACAAAGCTTCCTGTATAAAGGCAAATCTACGCAAGTTCAAATCACCCTTGACACAAAAGCTCGCCAACCTCACTGGTATTTTTCCCGTTTGTAAAATACGGTTTATACTGAGTGTTTATATCATTAATTATATCTAGTACAGCTTTTGGGTCGACTATAGGTTGGACGTTCTTAAACTCGTAACAGTGTGATGTTAAATGCAAATTAAGCCATAAATACTAAAAGAATCTTTGGCATGATATTTAAGTAAATTTTACTTACCGGATCCTATGGACCACTTTCATAGATGGCTGCCGGATTAACATTCTTTTGTTTAAATTTAAATTAGCCCTTCTGGCCTCGTTCTCCAGTACAAAATTCAAAAGAATACATTATCTCATGCGAGGCCAGAAGGGCTAATTTGAATTGAAACAAAAGAATATTAATCCGGCAGCCATTTATGAAAGTGGTCTATTGGTACTACAATATTATGTGAAACAAATATTTCCTTTGATACCGTGAAATTGACACGACGTGGGTCCTTTACTTGTTTATGTTGACCTTCTTGCAATGGTTAGAAACTTCAATCTAGTCCAAAAAACGAAAAACGAGTTTTTTGGCCTCTGAAGGTGGGAAGTAACCTTAAGTCAAATCATAACAATGTAAAATACACAGTTTACGTTCATGACCAGGCAATAATCCGTAGCTCTTACCCCGAAAGCATTTTCGCAGGAAATATTCATGTAATTTCTGTCAGGTAAGCTGTGTTCATGCGTATATTTTTTATACATTATGAGCTTCAAATTAATTGTAAGTACAGTATTGAAGTTTCCTTGTTCTTAGACTGAATTATATGAAAACAAAATGATTAAAAATGCAGTTTCATTAAAAAGTAGAATATTTTACAACTGATCAATTTTGGCAGAAAAATAGCTCTAAGAGCAACCTTGAACCTTTTTTAGAAATAATTGTGTCAAAGGAGTTTCTTGTGCCTATCCAAAAATCCTTGGTAGTGATTGGGAAAGGTATGGACCGTTACAAAATGGTATTGAATAGGAAATAAAAAACCGCACTTCAAAAAAAACTGTTTTAAAGCACCCATAATGTTAAGAATGAGGTAGATAAGCCTCTTAAAAGCTGATTTACCGTAAGTTTGTCGGGAATATACATTTTCAGTACCGCAAAGTTAGCCTTTTGTCAAGTGATTTAAAGGGCCCTCAGCGCCAAAAAGTAGAGGGGTGGTCAATCTCGGGAGTGAAAAGCCTGACTTTCGTCTAAATACCACGAATCTTAATCTTACATCTTACAGCATCAACCTTATTTTTTAATTTTTAAAAAAAAATTTTAAATATAGACTAGTGAGCGTTTCGTCTAACTGTCGTAGACTTCTTCAGGGAGTTTTACAAGTATAAACGCTTGTATTTATAAGCCAAAGTTACAGGGGCCGATGACTGTAAAGGCTTAACCGGACTTACGAACAGGAACAGGCGAAGTTGTGAAAAATTTAACACGTGTAAAGCCAGGTTTACATATAATCGCAGACGATCGCAGGTGATCGCGCAATCGCTGAAACCACTCAACCGAAGATCGCGAATCGCTTGTTCAGGATCGCAACCTGTCGCAGCGATCGATCATCGACGCCAAGGACGCTGAACTTTTAATAGGTGTTAACATTCTGCTTCTGTTGTCTCTACTTCAACGGAGATTCGCTGCTAGGTCGAAGAAGACATGTTGCTTCTGGGTGCGGAAAGTCCTAAAGCGATTGAACAAACAATCGTATTTTCTAATTTCTTCCATAGACTGTTCGTGTCAATTTCGCCTTCCATCTTGTCAAAACACCGTGTGATACACGAGTAAAGCTTGATAAACAATCGGTTGTCATGGCATCATGCCGCTTGCAGTGCTGGAAAACATAGCATTATGGGACACATTTCAATCGCATGATCAGAGAACTTTGTTCACATTCATCGCACTCGATCGGAGACGATCGCAATCGATCGCACGAATAGAACATGGTTCTATTCCTGCGATCGCGATCGCACACGATCGCAGAGCTGTTCACATATAATCGCAGACGATCGCTGGCGATCGAGTGCTATCGTCTGCACTATATGTGAATATGTGAACCAGGCTTAAGGCAAGGTGAGAAAAATATTTTGGGGGCCATAGTTGTAGCTAAAACCGTGGCCCCCAAAAAACTTACTTACATAGATTACGTATTGTCGCAGTTTTCTTGTAACACACAGTACAATATAAGTCTGGCAGAATATTACTGATAACCTTCTTAATACGGGCATGACTGCAGTTGAACGAAGTCTTGAAGACAGGAGTCCTGCGTGGCCGAGATCTATGTTTAGGTGGCCGGGAGATCCATTTCTCCCTGTCATGGTAACGCATACCGTGAAACAGCGGCAGTAAAAACTTAAATGGATAGCCTCTAAGTCGCAGTCGCTTCCAAAACTGATCCCTAGTCTCGAAGAAAGACTTAAAGGAAAAACTGTTTCTAGCATATCTCATAAGCTCCCCTTTTATAAAAGCTTTCTTGTTGCTAGAGGGGTGAAACGACTCGAATGGTATGTAGAGACATTTGTTAAGAGCCTTCTGATACGTAGAAAATTGCAGCACGCTTGGGAAATTATCGTTAAACAGACAAATATCTAGAAAAAAAAGGCTGCTGTCGCTAATACCGACAATGAGTAAGCTTGATTCGATCATTTTTGGTATTAAGAGCACCAAGAAATTTCAGGAGGGTATCCCTGGGTCCACACCAAATGGCAAAAAAGTCATCAATGAAACGCCTGTAGAGCACGAGAAATTGAGAGTACTGTTCCACAATATCTTTTTCGTGGAAATACATAAAGCGTTTGCGACTGTGACGGCAAAAGGAGTGCCCATAGCAATACCAAACATTTGGTGAAAAATATCCGGACTGAATTCAGATGATAAATAGTTATTGTCGAATACAATTCTGGCAAGCTCAGTCAGTAGTGGAGTTTCGGGAGCCCTTTCTTCGCCAAGGAGCAAGTCGAGAGCCACAAAGGCTTTTTTAGTGTCTACGTTGAGATATAACGATGGAAAATTCGCGGTGACAAGAAGACAGCTTGATTTAGGCAAGACTGTGCTCTCAAGTAATTGAATAAGCTCACAAGAAGCCCTAACGACCGTAGGCAAATGTATAACGGGCTTAATAAGCTCCTCAACAAAAATACTAATTGGCCTAGTGATATATGAATGGGAAGCAGCAATTGGTCTTCCCATCATGGGGTCTTTATGAACTTTAGAGATGATGTAGAACTTAGCCGGGTTTATAAAATTATCGAAACTATGCAAAAGCGAGCAACATTAGCGGAGATAAATCTGCTGTAAATAGACATGAGCCTTTCGCGAGAATTAATTACATAAGTACGATTAGCATACCAATCCTGTTGCGTGACTTTGCGGTATGACAGCTCGTCATGCAAATGTCTGAGTATCTCCGCTTCAACGCAGTCCGTTGACAGAAGAGCTGGTCCAGGCTTTTTATCCGTGGGCAGAATTTTAATGCCAGGATTGGATTTCCACTCGTGGAGGTCTTCTCGCGCTTGCTTCGAGAGATTGTTTCTCCAGTGCGGCTTTTCAGCCGTGATGCTCTTTTGTAACTCTTTGCGAAGCGCTAAGAGCTTGTCTTTAAGATCTGGGTTTTCCCTCAATGGAATCCAGCCAGTTGGAACGTACAATCTGGGATTGAAATCACTGCTTTGAGGTTGTTTGGAAAACTTATCTTGGAGGCAAACTCTTCGGCAAAAGTCTTGAATTTGCTGGTCGAACTGAGGAACAGTCGGAGGTCGCAGGGAAGGTCTGAACTTCAGGCCTAGGCCCAGAACTTTAGAGTGCCGCTTAGTCAGCTCAACAGAGGTAAAGTTGTGGATTTCCGAGTTTCGTGGAAGCAGGTCAAATAGTGGTCGATTTGCCATCTTAAATAACCATCTCTGGAGTGTAGAACGTCTGTCTATTTTACGTGGCTTGAACCTTTGCCTCGGGCGTCTTTTGACGGCGTTCGAGAATTGTTAGAACTTGATCTTGACCTTTGGCGTTGGTTGGCCTTTCGTTGTTCGGGTCGGCTTTTCCGCGGGTACTGATTTTTTACCATTGCGCTTGGCACCGGTTTTAGTATTTTGCTTTCCATGAAGACCGGAGTGGACGATAGATACTTTGCGCTGTCGACTTGTGTGGACTCGGTTTGTTGTGCCAGAGGAAGACGGAGTTCGTTTCGAACGATCTCTCGGATCGAAGTTTCCGAAGGCACGAAACCCTCGCTAATGTCCATGTGAACAAGACTTTTATGCTTTTCCTTGCGGTCAATCTCCGCTTGAAGAGCTTTAGAAGCTCTAGAGACTGCACTGTCTTTGGAAAGCTCTTCTGCGAAGGCTGAAGCGGCGACACAGAGGCTGCTAACCTGATCTTCCGAAATATCGGTTTTCCGGAGCTCAACCGTCCATCGCGCAATCGTCCCTTCGGTATTTGCAGTAGTGAAACGAACGGCCTCCTGATGGACTTTCACCTCAGCGCAGAGATGATCTTTAGCAGCTTCCAACAGCTTCAATTCTGCCTCGCGAACAATGTCGTCAAATATGGCTTGAAGCTCGTCAACATTATGTCCTTTGGCTTCTTGGATTTTCTTGATCCTAAGACCAGATGTAGTAGTGCCTTGGCCCGCGTGAGTCTTTAGCAAATTGATTCTAGCTTGGAGAGAGGAGTAGGCTTTCTCGGCATCTGCTCGCATTCAAACTGTCCTTTGGAGGATGGTTTCGATAGTGGGGTCGAGTCTGGAGTAACTGCTTACTGGACGTGGTAGCTCTGGATCAAACAAGGCTGAAGATCGGCGGCGTTTTGGTCCGTAGCGACTGTCACCAGTTTTGTTCGCCATGTGGCTTCCTCTAGTGTTGACTTGAACAGTTTTTTAAACATAGACTAGTGAGCAGCACTTCTGCGAACAGTAGTTGTAAAACTTCTTTTATTTTCCGACGCGTTTCGTCTACCTGTCGTAGACTTCTCCAGAGCTAAAACCGTGGCCCCCAAACTATTTTTCTCACCTTGCCTTACACGTGTTAACTTTTTCACAAATTTTCCCAACTTCCCCCGTTCCTGTTCGTAAGTCCGGCCAAGCCTTTACGGTCATCGGCCCCTGTAACTTTGGCTTATAAATACAGGCGTTTAGTTATACCTGTAAAACTCCCTAAAGAAGTCTACGACAGTTAGACTAAACGCGTCTGAAAATAAAATAAGTTTTACAACTATTGTTCGCAGAAGTACTGCTCAGTAGTCTATATTTAAAAAAAATTAATTAAAAACATGTACATCTCATTTACCAAGCTTTAATAAAACCTCACTTTGATTACTGTGACATTGTTTGGGGTAGCTGTGGGAAAACGCTACAAGAAAAACTGCGGAATAGAGGAGCCCGTATGTTGATATTCTCTAACTATAATGCTGATGCAACTGAGCTACTCGAACTTTTAGGGTGGAAAAATCTTGCACGCCAGCAGGAAAGTCATAAAGCCATCGTGATGTAGAGATGTCTGCACGGGCTAGCTCCAGAGTATCTGTATTCAACGTTTACGTGGCGTGACTGTGCTTATGACCTCAGGGACTCTGAAAGTAAGCTCAATGTTCCCTTGCCGTGCACTAATTATTACAGAAAAAGCTTTGGATACAATGGTGCCACATTATGGAACAGTCTACCATGCAATATAAGGAACACAGAGTCTCTAGCCTAAGGGGTATTTAAGGTTACTGTGCACCTTTAGGGGTGTCCCGCGTGCAAGCGATGTAGCGCGTCTGGTTTAAACTATAGATATCTAAACCCCATATCAAATTAAAGCTTATAGGACTGGCTATCAGACTATACCAAAATTTTTTTAAAAAATCAATTGTCGAATTTTTTCACGACTCATAAATGCGAGCGCCCGAATCACCTTTTAAGAGCTACAAGTCAAAGGGAATTTCTTCAATTGCTCTCAAATTTTGACAGTCGCTAGTTTTACATATAAACAACAAAAACGTGTGTTCGAATATTTTATTTCTAAATACAATTTTTTCAAGAGCGATTTTTGTACGATCACTCCACATTTTTTTAATCCTATTTCGAAAATGTTCTGTAACTTTTCACTGAGATTGAATATGGCAAATCGCAAACACCTTTTTTAGTGCTTTGGCCGCGGAAACGGTGGAACACATTATATAAGCAAAAACAAAATTCGCTTTGACATGTAACGTTCAAAAGGTGATTCGGGCACTTGCATTTACAGGTTGTGAAAAATTCGACCATTAATTTTTATCAAAATTTTTGGTATAGTCTGCAGCTGATAGCCAGTCCTATAAGCTTTAATTTGATACCGGAGTTTAGATATCTACAGTTTAAAGCGGACGCGCTACATCGCTTGCACGCGAGACACCCCTAAAGGTGCACGGTAACCTTAAACGTAAGATCAACGACATTCTTCAAGTCTAACGCACCGCATTCACGGAAAACAGCTTTTAGTGTTATAGTAAGCAGTTTGAATTTAAAATATCTTGAAGGATATAGTGGTGCTGAAAGCGCCGCTGTTACCGCTGCTGCTGCTTCTACTACTCCTGCCATTACCACTACTAGTGATAGAAGTAGTACAAGTTGAAATAGTTCTGGTTTTATTACTTTTAGCTCTCGTGGCTTCTTTTAATTCCATCAGGATGAATGGTAGAATGAGCCTGGTTAAGTTTGTTTTCATTGTGCAAAAGAAAATGAACCGAAACCCCTTTTATGAGACAATTCTTTGACTCGAACTTGTAAAGATTGAGAACAACAAGATGTTACTTGATTTGTGGACTCAATGTGTAAGTGAGCAAACTGATGGAACAGATGAATCAGGAACGAAACAAGAAGTAAAGATTAGCCATGAAAAATACAGCGCAAAAAGCGAGGTTAGTGGACAGTTACGACATTAAAATTTCATTGAAAACAAGAAGTAACATGGAAAAAGACGTTTCATTGATGGGATTCCATGCAAGAGGACCAGTTCGATGTTTCCATAGACATAAGAAAGCAGTTCTTACGTCTATGATGTCTGAAGTGTGTTTATAATCTATGACATTTTGGCAGCTGTATTTTACAGAAGTCATTAGCCGTGCGCTGTTCTCTTATTAGTTTTTACTCTGAGCTATTGACTATTTAAAATGATTGAATTAAATTATGGAATTTTCTTAGACCCCAAAGTTAAGTTTACGCTTAGCTTCAAAGATATTATCATTAATAAACCTCGAGGGACGATGACTGTGCAAAAGCAGTTTTCGTCTTGAAAATACTCAAAGAGAAATTTCCTCACCTACCAGCTGAGGTTGGTATAATAAATCGAGTTCAACCATATAGACACACAAGTCTGGCTCCTATGGTTGGCCATTAGAAAAAGGAAGTTGAGGATACGTAGGCCAAGAGGTACAAAGGTAAATGAATGATTTGAACATTTCCAACTTCAAACCATAGGAGAAACAAAGCAACAAAGACCTACCTCCAACAGCTGTCCAAAGGGTCCTCCTCTATGCTATTGCAGTGGGGGACGAAGCTTTAAAAGGAAAGTGTTACTGCAATCTCGGATGTGATTATCGTAGGCTAGGAGATTTCAAAAGAGCCATCCAGTATCATGAACGTCATCTAAAAATTGCCAAAGAAGTCGGAGACAAGGCTGGAGAGGGAAAGAGTTACGGTAATCTCGGCAATGCTTATCGACGCCTAGGAGATTTCGAAAAAGCCATCCAGTATCATGAACGTCATCTAAAAATTGCCAAAGAAGTGGGAGACAAGGCTGGAGAGGGAAAGAGTTACTGTAATCTCGGCAATGCTTATCGACGCCTAGGAGATTTCGAAAGAGCCATCCAGTATCATGAACGTCATCTAAAAATTGCCAAAGAAGTGGGAGACAAGGCTGGAGAGGGAATGAGTTACGGTAATCTCGGCAATGCATATCACAGCCTAGGAGATTTCGAAAGAGCCATCCAGTATCATGAACGTCATCTAAAAATTGCCAAAGAAGTGGGAGACAAGGCTGCAGAGGGAATCAGTTACGGTAATCTCGGCAATGCATATCACAGCCTAGGAGATTTCGAAAGAGCCATCCAGTATCATGAACGTCATCTAAAAATTGCCAAAGAAGTGGGAGACAAGGCTGGAGAGGGAATGAGTTACGGTAATCTCGGCAATGCTTATCACAGCCTGGGAGATTTCGAAAGAGCCATCCAGTATCATGAACGTCATCTAAAAATTGCCAAAGAAGTGGGAGACAAGGCTGGAGAGGGAATGAGTTACGGTAATCTCGGCAATGCTTATCGACGCCTAGGAGATTTCGAAAGAGCCATCCAGTATCATGAACGTCATCTAAAAATTGCCAAAGAAGTGGGAGACAAGGCTGGAGAGGGAAAGAGTTACTGTAATCTCGGCAATGCTTATCGACGCCTAGGAGATTTCGAAAGAGCCATCCAGTATCATGAACGTCATCTAAAAATTGCCAAAGAAGTGGGAGACAAGGCTGGAGAGGGAATCAGTTACGGTAATCTCGGCAATGCTTATCACAGCTTAGGAGATTTCGAAAGAGCCATCCAGTATCATGAACGTGATCTAAAAATTGCCAAAGAAGTGGGAGACAAGGCTGGAGAGGGAAAGAGTTACTGTAATCTCGGCAATGCCTATCACAGCCTAGGAGATTTCGAAAGAGCCATCCAGTATCATGAACGTCATCTAAAAATTGCCAAAGAAGTGGGAGACAAGGCTGGAGAGGGAATGAGTTACTGTAATCTCGGCAATGCTTATCACAGCCTAGGAGATTTCGAAAGAGCCATCCAGTATCATGAACGTCATCTAAAAATTGCCAAAGAAGTGGGAGACAAGGCTGAAGAGGGAAAGAGTTACGGTAATCACGGCAATGCTTATCACAGCCTAGGAGATTTCGAAAGAGCCATCCAGTATCATGAACGTCATCTAAAAATTGCCAAAGAAGTGGGAGACAAGGCTGAAGAGGGAAAGAGTTACGGTAATCACGGCAATGCTTATCACAGCCTAGGAGATTTCGAAAGAGCCATCCAGTATCATGAACGTCATCTAAAAATTGCCAAAGAAGTGGGAGACAAGGCTGGAGAGGGAAAGAGTTACTGTAATCTCGGCAATGCTTATCGACGCCAAGGAGATTTCGAAAGAGCCATCCAGTATCATGAACGTCATCTAAAAATTGCCAAAGAAGTGGGAGACAAGGCTGGAGAGGGAAAGAGTTACTGTAATCTCGGCAATGCTTATGACAGCCTAGGAGATCTCGAAAGAGCCATCCAGTATCATGAACGTGATCTAAAAATTACCAAAGAAGTGGGAGACAAGGCTGGAGAGGGAGTGAGTTACGGTAATCTCGGCAATGCTTATCGACGCCTAGGAGATTTCGAAAGAGCCATCCAGTATCATGAACGTCATCTAAAAATTGCCAAAGAAGTGGGAGACAAGGCTGGAGAGGGAAACAGTTACGGTGATCTCGGCAATGCTTATCACAGCCTAGGAGATTTCGAAAGAGCCATCCAGTATCATGAACGTCATCTAAAAATTGCCAAAGAAGTGGGAGACAAGGCTGGAGAGGGAATGAGTTACGCTAATCTCGGCAATGGTTATAACAGGCTAGGAGATTTCGAAAGAGCCATCCAGTATCATGAACGTCATCTAAAAATTGCCAAAGAAGCGGGAGACAAGGCTGGAGAGGGAAACAGTTACGGTAATCTCGGCAATGCTTATCACAGCCTAGGAGATTTCGAAAGAGCCATCCAGTATCATGAACGTCATCTAAAAATTGCCAAAGAAGTGGGAGACAAGGCTAGAGAGGGAATGAGTTACTGTAATCTCGGCAATGCTTATCACAGCCTAAGAGATTTCGAAAGAGCCATCCAGTATCATGAACGTGATCTAAAAATTGCCAAAGAAGTGGGAGACAAGGCTGGAGAGGCAACGAGCTACCACAATCTTGGCAATGAGTATTGGAGGTTGGGCGACCTAGAAAGAGCTGCCAACCTCTTTCATTCTTGTGTGCTAATCTGTGATGCTATCCGAGCTAGTTTACGTTTGAAAGATGATTGGAAGATTAGCTACCGCAACATGCAAAGGAACGCATATAATTCTTTGTGGCGTGTTCATTTAAAACAAAATCAAGTTTTGGATGCACTTCTATTTGCTGAACAAGGACGTGCACAGGCGCTCAATGACCTTATTTGCTTTAATTATGGGGCGGGAGAGACACAACTTCAGCCTCGCACACCACCCGCTTGTGATTTCGATGTTCTTGCAGGCGGTGCTCCATCAAATACAGTTTTTATGGCGGTAGATGATACGGAACGCAAGATATACTATTGGTTTGTTAACAGTGCTCAAGATATGCAATTAAGAAGTATTGAGATAAGTAATTATGACCTCTTCAAAGACGCCAATACTTTTATTGAAAGCTTAGTAAACACAGTGTCAAGAGAGTGTAAAAGAGGTGTTATTAAATGCGAAAATCGTTCTCTCGATGAGCCCTGCAATGAGGAATCGATGAAGAAAAGGTCAGGTCATGCTGATATCTTTCCTAAATGCTCACCGAACACAGCTTTGCGGAGGTTGTATGACGTTATCATTGAGCCGATTGCTGATCTCATCAATGGCAATCAAGTTATCTTTGTTCCTGAGAGCTCGTTGTGGTTAGTCCCTTTTGCAGCATTAATGAATTCTGAGTCAAACTATCTCTGTGACTCTTTTCGAGTTCGAACGATTCCATCTCTGACTACTCTGAGGTTGATTAACGATTACCCAGACGACTTCCACAGTAACAAGGGTGCTTTACTCGTGGGTGATCCATGTCTGGAGGAGGTTCTTCTCAAGGGGAAGAAGCTCCATCAACTGCCATGTGCAAGAAAAGAAGTAGCGATGATCGGGAGAATCCTTGGCGCTGATCCTCTTATTGGCGAAGAAGCAAAAAAAGATGAGGTATTGAGACGACTTCCCTCTGTTACGTTGGTGCACTTTGCAGCACATGGCTCAATGAAAACAGGCGAAATTGCTTTGGCGCCACGAAGTGCCTGCTCATCACAGCCCTTTCAAGAGGAGGATTTTATTCTAACAATGAAGAATGTGCTGGATACTCGCATACGAGCAAGGCTGGTTGTGCTGAGTTGTTGTCACAGTGCTCGTGGAGAGATTAAGGCCGAGGGAGTGGTTGGAATTGCAAGAGCGTTTTTAGGTGCAGGTGCTCGCTCTGTTCTTGTGTCGCTGTGGGCGATTGACGACGAGGCTACTCTTGAGTTTATGAAATATTTCTATGAAGAACTGGTCACTGAGAAGCTGGCCAGTGAAGCTCTTAACCAAGCTATGAAGAGCATGAAAGAGTCTGGAAAGTTCAGCGAGGTGCAGTACTGGGCACCCTTCGTACTCATTGGGGACGACATCAGACTTGAATTAAATTAAAGATAACAGTCTTGGATATTGTCGAATGTAAGTAGGTCAATATTAATTAATGATGTATTTTAAAGTAAGCCCAGAGCATGTTTGTAGGAAGTAGGTGTAGACTTCAACCAAGAGATGATTTTTAAAAAAAGAAAATTTATTCCACGTTCACTTTCACGTGGAAAGTCACCCACGTTTGAATCTTTTAGTAAGTTATCTTGCCACGGTATATGTTTATGCCTGTCAGTTTTAGTGAGAGAGCAGGTAACTGGAATGGCTCTTATGTCTTCAAAGATGATATGTTTTTAGTTACGGAATCACAACGTATAATTTGAAATGAGCCGCGAAATGATATCCAAGTTTAATGGAAGACTTTAACCAGAACGTCTCCAAGGTTGTTCAATGATAACGTAATGACACGAGATGAATTTCAGTCTGTGTTCAATGTATATCAAAATGAGTCAACGGAAAATTGGCTTGTTCGGCGCCGACCCCAAGGATCTCTGATACTTCTACAAACATTGGTGTGCAACACAAGTTTAATGCTTTAGGAATGCATTTAAACCTATGTCAAAATTAATGCTTTGAATTTACGTTTCTGATACTTTTACCTGTTTGCAGAAAAGACGAGATCCTTGCTGACGACTTTTTGGCAACGATTTGTATCCAACCTCTCCGGCGACGAGAACTTCTTGAGTATCTTAGACAGTATAGCTTGACTGTTAGTGAAAAAAACAGTTGTTTTGTTAGGCCTTTAGGGCGAAATTGCTCATTTTAAACTTTGGTATCAAAAACTTTTCTTAATGTATTGTACGAAATGTACCACGGTGTGTTGCAGAATAGACTTCCGATTGAATTTTTCTCGGGGCTATGGGTATTTGTAGAGCGAAGCAGCTTTTTCCGCTATTAGGTCGTGTTGGTGGTTTTTTTCAGTATGAGTCTTACAGTTGTTTCATTTTCATTGAAAAGTGTAATTCATTTTGTGGTTGTAATTTTCCTTCTTGCTTATTTACAGCACCGAAGTAGTTCCTAGGCAAACTGAACTTTGCAGTATGTTACCAATACATTTTTCAGTGTTTATAGTAGATTCTTAGGTCTTTATTTTTTTTTGGTTTGAGTTGGATTTTTCCTTCACGAAGTCCTCCGTTTAGGGCCAGTTTTTGCACGAGTTAGGTACAACGATTGAGTTGGCAAGTTGTTGTAATCTCTTTGAGTTACTTTGTTATCGTGTGGAAATACAAACTCACTTACAGAAGGTTTTTGTTATAGATTTCATGATTAACCTCAGCCCGGCAACACCTTGTGTAGAGAAAATCCCGAACAATGAAGGATTCGAAGCTCAAGCTTTGTGATTTTTCAGAGGGATGCTGTTGCAAGCTGATCAGAACTAACAGCACCCGCTGTGAATTTGAAAGGAACAAGATACGATTTTTCGAAAGGGAACTCAAATACTTTCCTTGTCTCTCACTCGTTACGAGCTTGAAACAGCTTGTTATTTTCTCCTTCTCTCGTTTGAGTTATTGAAGACGTCGTGAATTGTTTCAAAACATGTAAGGGAGGAAAGATTAATCTCCTAAACACCAAGTACTCTTTATAATATGGCACCAGGAGAGTTTTAGGGTATGAATTTGAGCGTACACAGGTGCCGCGAAAAATACGTCAATTTCAAGGCCTAAAGGTAGCGCAAATCCTTTATACTTTACTAAGTTATCGTTAAAGGAGTACATCATAGTCGCCATAGAGGAACAAGATGTTCAGTGAGATCGCGTTTGACGCGTTATATTATCAAACTCTAACCTGTATGATTCCAAAACAATATTATTTCACAGTAAATGGTTTGAACCCGGGGGTAACATGTGAAAGTGTAGTGCGATTGTCCGGGTGAGTGTAGTCCTGAGAGGGACTGCTTTGGTGGTGGCGACTGACGTTTGACAACCTGTGTGGAAGTCATCATTAGACTCAAGTGAATAGTTGTTGTCAATAGAATGTTGTTAGTCCAGTTGGTGTAAAATGATTGGTCAGTTTTGCTGTGATGCTATTGGCTGTAACACTCAAGTGGCGTAAGTAACGTTAGGTCATTCTGTCCGGTTCGTTTGTAAACAATCATTGGATTCGGTTTTTGTGATATCCGGAGTAATCAAGGTCGAGGTAAGCGTTATTTGCCGAAGCCGAAGACTGAGGCTGATAACACTGACCGAGACCTTCATTATTCCGGATATCACAAAAACCGAATCCAATAATTGTTTTATTATACACTGTTTTAAAGGAAATAGCGCCAAACGCATTATCGCAGCGAACACAGTTTATTTTCGAAAACTTAAAAATGTACAACTGTGTGATAAACAAATTTTCACTTGAGCTAATTCCTTTCTGTCATGTGGCTCCTGGATATTTTTCTCTTTAAGGTATTCGTAGAACTGTTCCTTCGCCACCTTTGTCGATCTTTAGGTATTTTCCAAATCTTTATCTTCAAGTAATTTCTTAATTTCTCGTTGGGTCGATGAAGCGAATCGAGAAGCCATTCTTACTTCGCTATCCATAAACTTGACATTGCTCCACCGGAAAGCATGCATCGCGCACGCAACCTACAGATTATTCACTAATCTGTGGGTACAGATTAGTGAATAATCTGTAGGTTGCGCTGTTTCCCAGAATTAAAACTGTGGGCGTTTAGCCAATGAGAAGACAGATGGTGACTACAATGTATTATAATAATGTTAAAATGCAGTTGAGGGCAGTCTGTGCTAATTTGGTAAACCAGCTTTCCAGAGGACGTCGTTGAAAGTAGTTAGTGCCGACGGATCAAAACAGACCCGGAAATCATGACCGAACTGGAGTAAGAACATTTTACTGACAATAACTATTCACTTGACTCTCATGATGACTTCCGTACAGTTTGTCGAAACTTCAATCACCACCACCAACAGTCTTTCTCAGGATTACCATCACACGGGCGATCGCACACTTTGAAATATTATTACATTATAAAACTCTTTCTCGATGCAAATATTTTAGCAGCCTTAGATCTTGGAAAAATTTGTCACTTGACCCTCAAAGCCTTGCAATTTGATGAAAACCCGTTGTAAGACAGAAAATTCGGGACTACATTGAATGGTCCAGAACTTGGTAACTTCAGGGTGACTTTTGTCCAAACACTCAAGTGCACATGCAGCACAAGCTACTAAGGTAGTCTTGTTCTGTGTAATTCTTGCAATGTGGTAAGAGCAGCGTTTTTTATTGTCAAAAGCTCTGACATGGCAATTGTCACATTTATTCTAGAGTATAGCTAAGTTACTCAAGCGATCTGGGACTGTCTCAATTGTCAACTGCTTATTAGAGGCAAATAAATACTTGCATTACTGCCCAACTGATGCCGGACTCACACCCTTGTAAGAAAACATGAATTCCAAATTCACTGTGTACGATCGATGTACAGTTAATCGTCATTATGGTGAATATGACATGATATATATGTTCGTATTTCTTAAATGTCAAGATTACGTGATTTGGAAGCAAATTTTTTTCTCGTTTGCATTTTAGAGCAATTACTACAGAAAGGCGACCGCAAGTCAATCGTGTTTCTTTTTGATTGTTTATCTACAGTTTCAACCATATTCGTTTACTTAAAATCCACAACATGTAACTGTTTATGGAAAGAGTTATAAATAACGTGAAAACTAGAATTCCTCAAAATTACGCTGTCGAACTATTTGCAAGCTTGCAGAAAATAACAATAAATAGTGACAGTCACTTTAAATAAGCAATAAGAAAAGATACACGAATTAGCTGCGCCTTTCCTGGCAAATATTGAAGATGAAAATGCCTCCAGAAAGGTTTGACATCTCCCAGCTAATGGAAGAAGTTTCCCTAACGACCCCAGACAGATGTAAGTGTTGCCTGACACTCATTGAGGGACTGATACAACTTAGAATTCATCGGTGAGGCACGTAAAAAATTGATTCAAGGAGAATTTTGGAAGAAAGAATACAACATCTTAATTGAAAGTTTTGAATAGCGGCCCATAAATGATCCATGAGTTATATGAAACTTGGATCGATTTAAACCTCAAAGAGATCATTTGAATTGAAGGTCCGCCTCGACCACCAAAATAGTATAAAAACAACCCCTTGTCACCACACAAATGCAATTGATCGAAACTATCAGCGTTTTTTTCGGAGCCAAAATGCATGATTCTCAACATCTTCATCTGGTCGCTTCCCCACTGTCCCCCACCGCCCCCCTCTTCCCCTCCAAAAGAAAACTTCTCGGACAGATAACACTATTTCGTGGAATGTTCCAACTCCTTGTGAGAAGTCCATGCCAGATATGTATTCCAAAACAGTGACACAACATTTACAACCAGCACTCGAAGATGCGCGGGGAAAAAATAAAAGTTACAGAACTGAACAGCTGGCCAGATTTGATAGTTCACAACCATGTTGGGATAGAATTCCTCGCAGATTTTGTCACTAATCTCTTTGATGGTACGACGTTCAACAATTCCGACAGCGCCGTAAAATAAAACAAGAAACACAGGCGCCAAGATGCTTTGATCCACTGTCATTTTCCGAATGGCATTTCCGGGGCTTTTGCGAGCAAATCTTTTGTCAAGTTGTGCGTACCACACGTGGAATATCGGGCCGATCACTACAGTTCCGACAGCTGCCATTCGGGCTGTACGCACAAAATCATGCTCTCGCAATGGAACTTTCTCTACGTATTGCTGTGCGATGAAGTCTCCAGCTCCAAGAAGGGCTCCTGGAAACAAAAAGGAGCTAATTAAATGTGAGCACCAAGTTATTTTCGTTACCAGCCTCTTTTGAGTCACCTTTTCTTAATTCTCCTTCTTCGTCACCTTCTGGCTATTTTTTGAGACTTTTTTAAATCAACCACTTCTTTTGCATTGGGGGTCTGGGGCAAGCATGGGTGATTAAGCGTACTCGTCTACGTATGTATGTATGATATTTAAGTAAAGTAGAATAACTTTGTCAAAAATATAAATTAACGTCAGACTTTTTTTGAGACATACTGAAAATTATCAAAATACTATTCAGCGTAATAGTTTTCTGAGTTCTTTTGTGAACGAAAATGCAACAAAAGGAAAAAAAGGAAAAAAAAATCTGCGGCCTGATAGAGCCACAACCAAA
Organism: Stylophora pistillata; assembly: GCF_964205215.1. Lineage (NCBI taxonomy): Eukaryota > Metazoa > Cnidaria > Anthozoa > Scleractinia > Pocilloporidae > Stylophora > Stylophora pistillata. Next base: position 28,931,776 of record NC_142520.1, read on the forward strand.
GTGACACCTCTTTTGTGATACCTCTATTCCGGATTAACTCAATTCCAAGAACATACAAGAAAATGTCGCTAAATGCTTCTGTCTGTAGCCGTTGTATCAGGTTTCCTTCAGTGAATGGGCAGTTATGTTTAGTCAAGTAAGCCAGTAGCTGCTTGCAGGCGGTAGTTGGTATGCGCGAGATTCAGCGGGGCGAATATGTTCGTTCGCCACATTGGACGGGTGTAAGATTTGGGACGTGTGACAAAGCGAAGAGGAGGGGAGAGCTGTTTCTAGCTTTCTCCCCCTTCCCCCTCTCCCCTCCCCTTCGCTTTGTCACTCATCCCAGATCTTCCGTCTGTCCGGCCGATCGAATATATTCGCCGTGCGGAATCTTGCACATACCACGTATAACTACCGCTTGTCAGCAGGCAAGAAAACCAGGTAAGCGAGGCAAGTCCGACAGGTCAACTACTTCGCTCCGACGAAGGGCTAACGCTCGAAACGTCAGCTTTTGTAATCATTACGGTGGCCAATTTACCATTTCAACTTTGTTGATATATCCAAATTTTTTCTTTGAAACAAAGGAAGGCTAAAAATAACGAGCAGATGTTCTTCCTTTAGCAACCATTTCTCCTTGAGAGTTTTCTCGACGCCGCTCAAAGGGCTCGCTCGTTACCTCACGCAGATTACGAAATTAAAGCAAATTTGACCGATTTTTGTAGTACAGTTCTCGAACATTGGAAAATATACTATATATTTTGGTGTCCCATCCACTCTGATGTTCAAAGAGGCCAAGTAACATTTCTAAATACTATTGATGAAGACTAAAGGATGGCTTAATAGAGTAAACCGGAAAATTACCTTAGCTCAGTCGAGTTGATCGATAATATTTGAGATATTGTAAGGATCTGAAACTGATCCTTGTTTAGGTTATCGCCTGTCTCATAGATATACAGTTTATATTCTCTTGATAAAGATAACTTTGTATCCAAAATCATGGACTTCGCATGAAATTCGCAAAGAGGACCATGAGCGCAATTATTGACCGAATTCAGTCATGATAAGCTAGGTTCCGTTTTACGAATCAAAAACAAATTTTTCATAGCGACGACGTTCTCGTACCCACAACAAATTTCGAAGCAAGCTAAAAATTCCGGGATAATGAAAAAACTTAACTGGGTAGATTTAGAGAAACCTTAAAGTAGAACAGTGGTAAATGTATGAGAAATTAGAAAAATAAATGCCTGTGGTTTGAAAAATACATACGACTCGACGAATTATTGTGATGTCAAGACAAAGATTTAATTACCTTGCGTTCGATAAAACGTACGTAATCCCAGCTAAATTGCCAAACATTGGTTGGGAAAGTGGGCCCAAAGATCGATAAGCGCTTTCGACAACCAAGTTGCTGAAACACCATAAATTCTACCCAGGTGTTTTAAAATTTTCCTTAAAATTCAAGCTGTTACATACGATCAGTGATTTAAGGGTCAAAGTCTACCTGTCGATATAAGCTGTGTTTTCCACGGATGAATTTCCAAACATCGCATGTACCAGCTCCAAGCACGAATCGTTAACCTCAAGACCATAATTCCCCGTATTGTTCCACCGAATCCTTCTCGCTACACTAACATTTTACAGCCTAGCTATGATGCTATTCTAACTATTTACCAAGTTGCTTGTATTGTGAAATGCAAATGACGTTCTTATCGGCGGCTGGTGAACCTTGCATATATTCCGGCATAAGTTTAAATTTGCATGTTCTCGCACGATATAACCCAACATCGCCGGTACCATAGAAGCGTAAAAACTTTGCACAAAACTTTGAACTTGGACCTAGGAATACAAAAATCTCCAAAATTCATTATCAAAATTCATATCAGAAATTTCAACGAAATTATCGCTGCGACAAGTCATTTTTGAAATAGGAAATAAAGCTGCGAATGACTGTTTATCCCGCAGCGAAAGTTACACAACTCACTATTCACCAGGTGAACTATAGCCGACCCTCCTCTACTCTCGAGGGAGTAAGGAGGGGGGGGGCCGGACAGGGGAGGCAAGGCTACACCCTGTCGCAAATGTCCGAAAGCAACAAGCTCCCAAGAATTGACGACCCCAGGATGGTTAAACTCGTGCACATCGTCATATTGGCAGTTATTATTGAATCCCTATGCGTAATGGCCCTTTGAAAGTTAGCTTCAAACAGGCAATGATTTCGTCGTTAAGAAAACAATGAAAAGAGAAGGAATAGGCTATTATAGGTATATTAAGATTGTAAATGCCAACAAGTCCGGTTTCAACGAGCACAGTTTAACTTTGTTACATCACGGTCGATCGCGGTTGCTAATAAAGGAACAAATAATTGCAAATTATTACAAAGACGAGTAGAAAGAATAGAAAAACGTAAACAGCAGAGGAAAAGCAATGGGGCAAGGAAAAACACTTACAAACGTCGTATGATTTGTGGCACGAAGAACGGAAAAAACTGTGTGCTGATCGCAATGAAGGAATCGACGTTGATTTCAAGAACTTTGATACTCTAGTGCTGAATTTTTACCGAGAAGCTTATACAAAATAAAATTAAACAAAGCAAAATTATGCAAAAAAAACGAACAGAATATAAATCAACGTGAGTGCAAAAATGCGAAAAATAATAGGAAAACGCGTGTGCAAAACGCAAAAAATGTAATCAGGAACGCAAAAGGAAATCACTAAAGTGGGAGTGCTGCACTAACAAAGATGGCTCCAGGTCTTAGGGGAATCAACAAAAGAAATAAATTTATGCTTAATGCTCGATATGATTTCTTTTGTTTTATTTCTCAAGCGTTGGAGCCAAGTTTAAATTTAAGTATATCGAAAATTGCCTATTGGGTCAGGTTTCGGCGGGATTTTGGCCATATTTTTTACATTAGATCTTTTCGGTTTTCGTGCTTAAAATCTTCCATTTTTCGGCTTTGACATTGGGCTTTCAATATATTTTCCCTGAGTAGCTGCCGATGATGTAATGAGCGGCGGTGATTAGTTAAGGGGCCTGCATTCATGCTTTCGGTTTCCTTTTATTAAAGTCTACTTTTTGAGCGACGGCCATCTTTTTCGGGAATAAAATGGAGAGTCTTAAGTGGGCATAGGAATGGTCCTTTTTCCTTGTGAATCCGATCATTACCCGGAATTCCTATCATCATTTAGTACTGGCCTGTGGACGTAATGAGTTGTCAACAATGCTCTCGGCTTCCACTCACAGCCTTTCAATGATATTGGTCTGCCTGTGGCAGCTATTGCACCTTCGAGGAGCTCGCGCGCGTTACTTCCGCTTTTTCCGAGTAATGAAATCAAATGACGCCATGGAAAAACAAAATCGTTAGAGTCGTCGGTTTAAATCGTAGTTCGTTTCAACGAATGCATTGAACCAGGAGCCCAGGAAAGCAAATGCTACGATCTAGAATTCCAATACTGATAAGTCTCGATCATATTAGGCCTAAGGATCCGCGATTGTCGCTTGGTGTGGCGAGTATAATCAGCCATTTGAACCACAACAAAATCGAGTACAATGCACACACCTATAATATCGCTCAAGAACTACAAGTGTATCCGTTGGCAAGAAATATCGTTGACACGATTTGGAGCCACTACAATGATTCGAAATATGATCTCATGTTTAGAGGCTTTGTTTGGAATGAGCCTTTCCTCAGAACGATTGTAAAGGAGCTGAAATATTATGACTACCCTGGTGGGATTGTTATTGCAGGTCCTCAAGTGTCTTACGTCGGAAAAGGGCAGCTAGAGAAGTACTACCCGGAAGGAGACGTATTCATACGGGGATATGCCGAACAAGCTGTGTTAGAACTAGCCCAAGGGAAGGAAAATATCCTAGGGGTCCACTTAGCAAATACTCCAGACAAGGGCTTGCACACGTCCACCAAATTATCCGAGCTTTCGTCGCCTTTCCTCGACGGAACGCTGGAGCCTCAGCAGTTCATGCGCTGGGAAACGACCCGTGGCTGTCCTTACAGCTGCTCATTCTGCCAGCACAGAGATCCATCGCCTTCTTCGTCGGTTAATAAGAGCTGGACTAAAATCCAGCACTCGCAAAGGGATCGGATTCTGTCGGAAATCGAATGGTTCGTCGACAATAATGTCCGGGATCTCGCTGTGCTTGATCCCACCTTTAACACGCTGAACGGGAACATGGTACTTGACTTTCTAGAACGCGCCAGATTTTCTGGAAAAATCAGCCTGCAGTGTAGGCCTGAAAGAGTCACGAAGACATTTTTAGATCAGGTTGAGTCGCTTGGCAAAACCACAGGAGCTGAAGTGGTTCTGGAGTTTGGTGTTCAAACGCTCGACCCCGAAGAGCTGTTGCATATTGAGCGAGTGCGTAATGCCAACACTTACAAGTTAGCTGAGAAAGTTTTAGAAAAGTTGGCCCTTGTTCATCAACGTAGAATTAAGCACGAAGTCAGCCTCATCTTTGGCTTGCCCCTGCAAACCGTCGAGAGTTTTCAGCAGACTATACTGAAGCTTCAAGAGACGATGGATGGCTCGCTCGTCGCTTTTCCTCTGATGCTGTTGCGAGGGACACCCTTGTATTACCAAAGGGAAAAGTTTGGGCTGATCGAAGATACAGATATCGCCCATCCATTGATAGATCGGATCCAAAAATTTATCCCTCATGTTGTAACCTCTCCTTGTATGAGTTACAGAGACTGGAAGACAATGGCGAATATTGCTGTTTCACTACAAGAGCAAACAGAGCCGAAAGAGGAACGTGGAATACATGCTTGAATTAATTTTCAAAACTCCCAAACTCGCATTACACGAGACTCTTTTGATGAAAAAGATTGGGCGAGGGAATTGATTTTATCACTATATTTCACCGTAGGTAAATAATATATTATGATATCTAGCAATATCGCTTGATATAAGAATGCGTTTACGGACTCAATTTTCTTCGCATTTTTTGAGGAAAATTGTCAGCTGAGCTTTTCATTTATAGTGCTTTCTTAACGAAAGTCATCTTATAATTTTAAGGAAGTAATACTGTAATGCCGTCCTTAACCACGAAAATTAATCAATTTTAAGTTTTACCTTTTATACACCAATAGATACTTTCCACAAGTGCTACTGACTATAGGCCACTTGGTATCAGTAAAGAAAGAAGAAGAAAACTTTATTCAAGTGTCAATGTATTTAGCTTTACAAGTGTAAAAACTAATTGGGGACACTACTTATATACTAAATATACCAGTTACTTAACCTAAAGAAATTTAAAGATAAATATACTAGTTATTTACACATTCAGAGTCGTGTAAATCATTCAGCAAATAAATAAGGAGACTGGTTGAATTGCTTAATAGTTAGAAAAAGAATTACATCATGAATTATATCCAAAATAAAATATATATACATATAAGTTAAATATAAGTAAATTTAAACTTTAAATAGGTGTCCTAAATATCAACAAACATGACTGTAAGAAAGATAAAGGGTGTTTTTTTTTCGTCTGGTCATGAGCTTGGGTTATCAAAATAAAATATATATATATATATAACTGCAGACAGTGCACACTGTTTCGACCTATGTGGGTCTCATCAGTTTTTTTTTTTTTGTTTTTCAGGCGCCCCCGGCCACGGACCCTATAGTGCAATGGTCAGTGCTGCAACGGCCGGACGACATATATACTTAACGGAACCGGAGTGTTTTTTTTTTTTTGTTTTTCAGGCGCCCCCGGCCACGGACCCATTAGTGCAATGGTCAGTGCTGCAACGGCCGGACGACATATATACTTAACGGAACCGGAGTGCAATGGTTCCGGAGTGTGCAGTGGATACACTGGGCCAAGCTCTGGAATAAACCATTGCCTGGGCGCTACACTTGTGGGACCAAGTGCAGACACGTTGCCATGCGCGAGTGCTCAAATCACAACTAAGGTGATGAGCTTCGCCCGAAGGCTAAGTGCATGGCAACCCCAGTGTAGAGTGCTCAATCGCAAGGTAGCCAAAAGGCAAAGCCAATAGATATATATATATATCTCCATTTGATCGTCAAATGAGAACATGAAAAGAACAAGGACGATTGTAAATATTGACATCGGTGGTGAATAAAAGTAGGATGCCGTTTTTCGTTTTGTTACGAGCATAAATGTCGGCCTCAGCTAACTTTGCTTATCTTAGCAGCGTGCACTGTGCAGGGCACCTGCCCCTTGCAAACCACGACAGTGACGGAAACGAGGACACGTCAAAACAAAAGATCTGATATGCTCAGAACAATAGCTCAACGCGTGCGTTTTAAAACTTTCCACATTTCTTAGCTGTCCTTTGCAAAAACAACCACGTGAAATATTTGCGTAGTTCGAGAGCGGAAATGACTGCAAATTATTCAAATTTCCACCTGGCACTCAACGCTTCTCAAATGAATTTTGCTTAATTTGATGCGTGGCATGGAAAGGGACGGTAAACCAGAGTTAGGCCCTGTTTACATGGGAAGAGGGTGCTCCTAGGGGATAGGGTTACCCTACTCGGTAGGGTTGAAGATACCGAGCGTTTACATGGTAATTTGAAACCCTAGGGGCGAGGGCTGACACTATAGCCAGGTCACCCAGCAAGGAAAACAACCAAAATGACTGCGGGAGATAAAGTTTTGGCGGTTAATTCGATTCTTACGGCACTCGCTTCTTTAGTTCCTTCTTTTCAACTTTGTGCTTTGTTGTTGATATCTCTAATGGCTGAAAGACAGCGTTTGCAACTGGCTAGCCAGCACATTTCAGCCCAATATAACATTTCACCTGTTTTGTAGCTGACACTAGCTGTGGATGCTGTTCCACTGTCCGCCATTTTGTTTCACTGAGATACCTGCGCTGTGTGTCAGCGGTATGACTGGACTTAGCTCTACCCCTAGGGATGGCCCTAGGTTTTGCGTTTACATGGGCTAATGGCGGCAAAACTCGTCCCTACACAGTAGGGTCACCCTACCTTTCAGGTAGGGTAACCCTACCCCTAGGGTCATCCTACCCCTAGGGTCATCCTACCCCTAGGGTCATCCTACCTCACATGTAAACACGCAGTATAATTACAATAGAGAAGGGTCACCCTACTAGCTAGGGTAACCCTACTATGTAGGGGCACCCTCACTCATGTAAACAGGCCCTTAGTGGAGGAGACTAACTCTGGGTAAACACATCCACTCATTCACAAGATTCTAGCTAAAAATACAAATATAAATTCATATTTTGATCGACGTCTTCACTGGCTTTGCCGTGCTAGCTTTTAAGGCTCCCCAATAGCATCAAATGGTCTATTTAAGGTTTGATTTTTCACAAGGATCCAGAATTTTCTTTGGCAGACTAAAACAACTTTCTTTCATACATTACCGAGCTCAAAAGACATATCATCTTTACCATGTTAGCTACTAAAATAAATAAATAATAAATAAATAAACAATCTTTAAGGAGGAAGCACCCGTCACGTAAATACGTGGTTTTCAGGGAGGTCCTCCGCAGAAATAAAAAGTAAGAAATACAATTGTCACAGATCTAAAACGGCGTATATCTAAAGTTTTATCCATCATTTATAGTATTTATCCATTAAGAATCTTGTAAGGTTTTCCTTAAATATTGTGCATGGCATTGGCCTTTTTAAAAATACTGGGAGGGACATCCAGTCATTTGTAAAACGGAAATAGGACACCCTCTTTCCGCATTCCGTTTTAGGTTTAGGCAGTCTAGGTAAGTAGCCATTTCTAGTGTTGTAGCCATGCGAACTTCTCAATGTCGATTTAAAACTTTCAAATGAAATGTTGCGGAATGTCTCCTTTGATTGCATTTTCTACGGTGGTACAACGATGAAATAGACGTCTTCCAGCCAGAGGGAGCCAATTCAGACACCTCAGAGCTTCTGAAGAAGACATCTTGCCTAATTTAATTTTCTTCGCAAATTTGTTCTGAAAACTTTGCAATTTTTCCATTTCTGATTTTAGACCGGGTTGATCTCCCCACACTGTGTCGGCATAGTCTAGGTGTGAAGGTGTGGCAGCACTAGCCCATTGTAGAGGGCTATGCGAGTTCTATTGTCTAACATATGAAATATGCGATTAAACAAAGAAAGACGATGACCTAATTTCTTTAGCAAATTGCTGATATGTGGCTTCCAACTCCATTTTGCATCCGTTATCAATCCCAGATATTTGAATGACTGCACGCGATCGATTTGTGTACCATTTGGTTGCAACTCAAAGTCTTCAAATAAGGATAACATCCTTTACTGCCTGCCAGCATAAATTTGGTCTTCTTGACATTTGTAGTCAACCTGTTATCAGTGTACCAGTTACTGATTTCAGTGAATTCACGTTCCTGAGCAATTTGAAGTTCTTGACGTGTTGATGCGTCACAAAAGAGAACAGCATCATCTGCATACAAAATATGCTACTGCAATACTGGTATTAAACATTTGATCAAGTCTTGCTTCCATGGCTGTAGGTTCCTTTCCTACCCTTCCCCCACTTAGCAAGGAGCGAGGAGCCTACCCCTCTTCGGGACCAGGCAAGTTGCGCAAAAAGTCACGCAGTCGTCACGAAGTACACGCAGAAACGTTCATGTTGAAAAACCGGGAAGTTGAAGAGAGATGGCTCTTAAACAGCCAAAGTCAAAAGTAAGTCGGTGAGGGTGAAGTTATTTAAGGCTTGACTGAAAAACAACCAACCACATCAGCCGATTTGTCCGCAGCAACCAAATATATTTTGTAGTGCTGTTGTAGTAGCGGTCTACATCTTGTAATTTTCCCACTTCCACTCAGCATGGCGTTCTTTGCCGGCTCTAACTGTACGCTGACCTTGTTGTGTGAATTATTTATTCAAAAAACAAACCGTATGCTCTTTTAGAGCGCTAAAAGAGCGTTTTTCATTTTTGATTTCACTGCTAAGTTTGCCCTGTAGACATGAGTTTACTTTGTGCAAATGTTTAACGCTACATTGCCGGGCTATAGATAAGTATTAACACGTTACACGTGTTGTGACGGGTAACTCTCTTTCCTAAATCATTGCTTTTTTGTTGTCCGATCTCTTTACTTTGACTTAACCTTGAAACGTACATTTCAATAAACGAAAGTTAGAATTTGCTTCGAGTTAATCGTTATGTTTACTTTCATTTTTCAAACTCTACGTTACAACGTGGATTAAATTAGTGATCAAGATCTTGATCATTAATTTAATCCAATGCGATCGATGATACTATCTTACTGTTTGGATTTCACGTCAAGGTTAAGTAAAAAACGTCTATAAGATCCTGCCCTCTCATGATGCTCAAACATAGCTTTTAAGTAAGTCATTATTACAAAGAAATTGCTAGCAATTTGGCAAAATTTATCACTGAGTCGTTAGCCATATTTGTGTCCATATTTGGGCCTCGGTTAAAGAAAGTTGGGCGGGACTGGAGGTGTTGTTTCGTGTGTCGAGTTACACAATACTGAAACAACGCATTATCCTTGCACTAAACTTAAACTGAATCAGTAAGTATGGTGGAGAGTTGCATCGTACATGTCAAGTTTAATCTGTTTAATGACCCATTATGTAAAGATCAGCAATTGTTTACACTGTTGGAAACTTTGGAGTTCCATTTTAATTTAATGGCAAACTACCGACATGCTTTTACTTATGAAGTGCATTCAACTCCCAATGACTTGATCAAATCTCTATTCCTCAAACCTTGCAGTAATTTGAATCAAAATTGATTTCCTTTTGGAATTTACTATGTGAGTAATAATCAGTCCAGCCAATCAAGACCAAACAATCAGCAATCATATGATGAAGGACTTCTATTTATTGTTTTTGCATGTTTTATTTTCAGGTGGAGCTTCATGTTCATCTTGATGGAGCTATTAGGATACAGACCCTCATTGATTTGGCTAAGTACTGTACCGTAGTCTTAGTAATCACTTCCAGTCACTTTTGCAATTGTCCTTGCTCAGGCACAGTTTGCCTAGTATAATTGCTCTGGTGATTATAGAAATACATGCACTTTGATCGGTCAAGAATTACATCATATCTCGCAATAATCACCAAGTACAAGGTGATTATAACACAGGGGGCACCTGATTTCAAAATGGCTGCCTTCCATTTTGTTGAAGTAATGCAAGAAGTGATAAGTGCCATAGAAGAGCGTAAAAGATGCTACCAAGATTGGCGTAACACTTTTCAAAAGATAGAAATGAAGGTTTTGCTGATTCAACCAATTAAATCTGATAAATTCTAATACAGACTGGTTGCTCATCTTGATACGAGTCTTAAAAACAAATGTATCAGAATGGTTTCAACAACAAAACAAATTTACAACAGACTTCAAAAGTAATTTCAGAATTTAGCAGTTATGCTGAAAAAATTATACACCTTTGGCAAATAATTGTTAAATAATCTTTAAAACTTTACCTTATTCCATCTCTCTCTGACCTTAAAGAATTCATGGCTTGAAACATCATAATTTTTTTTAACCTAAAATCATTTTGAGCAATAGTATTTACATCCTTAGCACTCAGTTCACAGATTATCCAATGTTGAATTGTTTCCCAGGGTGCTTACATCAAGTCCAGTGTAAGAAGAGGGAATTGTTATTGTGGAAGGGAGGGAGGGGGAGGGGAGGGGGTGGGGTGGGGTGAAGATGTCACCGTATACTTGAAGGCTTGGTTTTCACAAACCATGGCTTGACATATATGTGGAAATCCATTTTAGGACTCAAAAGATAACTAGCAAAGCAAGATCCACAAGTAAATATATATATCTTATTAACCAAGCGCGAGGGCCGTACTGGGAGAATATTGGCCCGAGGTCTTGACAGTACGGACCGAGCGCAGCGAGGTCCGTACAAAAAAGACCGAGGGCCGATATTCTTCCAGTATGGTCCCGAGCAAGCTTGGTCAATAAGAGATTTATTATACGACTGAAGTTCAAAGGGACACAAGTGTGGTATCGTTCGGGACCATTCGGGACAGTGCCCGGTCCAATACCTAGAGAATATTGGACTGGCAATAGAGCATTTTGATTGGTTGATTTTAGTTATTGGCCCTCTGACTGCCCGAGTCGTGTAATAATAAACATATGTGTGGAAATCCATTTTAGGACTCAAAAGATAACTAGCAAAGCAAGATCCACAAGTAAATATTAAACTCATATTGTTGTACTTACAGGAAGAAGCATTATCAGCTACCTTCATTTGATAAGAGTGTTTTAAAGGACTATGTATCCATTAGCCTAAATAAACCATCAACTCTGGCAGGTTTTTTGAGATGTTTTTATGTATTTTACCCCCTTATTCGGTGAGTACTATGAACATAACCCACTGTTACGTTACCTGAACTTAACTCTAAGCTTGGAAAATTTGTACACACTCCTACCATCTTTTTTAACCAGCCACCTGACAAAGAGCTGTAGGTCCCATCCACAAGGGGGGTTCTGGAGGCATGCCCCCACCCCCACTAGAAAATTTTCAGAACTTAAAGAGTCTCAGATGCATCTCCAGTGATTTTCACCAGATAAACTCATTAATTATACCCAAGTCAGAATATTGTTGCTGCAAAGTTTGATGGCAAAACAGCTCATGCCAGTTTGTCAAGTTAGTATTTTATGTAGCCTTGAACAAGTTCTCCCCAGTAGAACCACTTCTTGTTGTTTTGATGCAACTGTCCTCTCCATGAAATGTAATGCACTACATGCTTCCACTAAACAAAATATTTTGGCCCAGAATTAACCCATAAAGGTTCTTCAGAAAATTAAAGACAAACTAAGGGGATGGTGGGATGGTGTGAACTATTATAAAAACAATGAATTTTTTTTTTTGAATATTCACCCCAAAAAACAGTAAACTGATGTTTTTTTTTTTTCATAGGACATTCACCCCACAGCTTTCAAACTTGTTTATTCTCTTTACTCATCATTGCAATGGGTTATCTCATTACCTGTTTAAAAATTAACTCAAGAGAGGTTACTTGTCAATCACCTTTGGGTTTTAAAACAACAAATCGACAGCTTGAAAACTGTCCTTGCATTTTGGAATCGCTCCTAACCCCTCCCTGGGAACAGTTTGGAACAGTTATGTATCAGAACTGACACAATCTATTTGTCTCTTTTCTCGTGATCTGTCTGCTTCAAACAATCATTACTGTTCAAATTAAAGACTCAAATCTTGAATTTTAGATAGCTGTGAGCACTGATTCAGTCATTACATCAGTTAACTTTTTCACTCCCAAGATCTCATTTATTTGGTAATTAACAACTATTCACCAAAGTGGAGGTACTTAGTGATGGATATTTACTGAGCCGCAAAGCAGCGAGGTAAATATCCACCACTAACCACCGACACTGAGGTGAATAGTTGTTTTAGTATATACTAAAACAGTCGTTAATTTGAGTGATTTGTTCGCTTGTCATCAATGCAAACTGGGCCGCCATTTTTTCCCGAGTTGCTCAGAGGTAAATAGCAAAGGATATTTGGAGTTTGACTAGCCAATCAGAGCTTTCCTTCAATGCTATCCACTGTTTTGGTATATACTAATTCTTGTTATTGTCTTGTCTTCTTTACAATTCTTGTGATGTGGGCTCAGAGAATTCAGTATTGGATCAGCTTATAACACCCCTGACTAATATTTTCCTTTATTCCCTTAACTGTTTGATACTGTGTTGTCACTGTCTTGGTCACTAATGGTATTTTGTGGGGTAACTGATTGAAGTCAGTTTAGATTACGATTTTAAAGGGTTTTTGAGTAGTTGAAAGCTGTACAATAATTTACCTACTCTTGTCAATAAAACTTAATGATTTTCTTTCTTAATTTTTTTTTCAAACTCAGAAATGATACTGAAGCGATGGAAAGAATAGCATATGAGTTTTGTGAAGATCAGGCAGCAAGTGGTGTCCTATACTTTGAAGTTCGTTACAGTCCTCATGCTCTTTGTACAGAAAACTCAGCCTTTCCAGACCAGGAGAGAGTGTCCCCAAAAGCTATAGTGGAAGCAGTGAATAGAGGATTGAAAAAGGGAGCTGAAGATTTTGGTGTGATTGCACGGTCTATTCTCTGTTGTATGCGACAAATGCCCGGTAATACATCAATATCATTTAATAGATTTTATTCGGCTGGTTTAACTCAGAAATTTATCATTGGTAGTGAGTGGTGGCCTCCAACTCTTATGGCAGGTAGCTAAAAGGCCCTTGATTTGAAGGGGTCACCTTGTGGTTTGCTACGACTTTTCCTCCAAGCTTTTCCCCACTTCACCTTCCCTGTGGCAGTTTGCATTTATGATGACTCAGAGATCCCTCTCTGGGTCTATTGTCTGCCTCCCCTACCTCCTGAACACATTGATTGTTGAAATGAATGAAATTTTATTTGACAGTGTGTGACTCAAATTTTCGACATACCATTATCTTTAGTGTTAAGTGAGAAGAGATTTAGAAACATGTACAAGCACCTTGAAGTAGAAAAACAAGATTACGTTTTGAAATAATCAAATAAAATCGCTGGTAGAAATTAGTTTCTCGTAACATAGTCATTTAGAAATCAAGAACTCAGCATTTCTTGATAAACAAATTTACCTGATTGTATGAAATCTAAACATCAACAGACATTCAGTACTCGTTGCCTTTAGCAAAGTGAATGTATTCCTTATTTCCGATTGAGTATGCATTTGCAAAATTAAATTTTTGTTTATTTTTTTGTTTGTTTTAAGATTTTTCAAAAGAGGTTGTGTCTCTCTGCCAGGAATTTGCAAATGATGGAGTGGTTGGAATTGATCTTGCTGGTGATGAGCCAGTGTGGCAGGGACCAGCTATGGAGGGACATGTGATTGCTTATGAGGTTTTAGTCTGCATCTGTCTGTGTCTATATTGTCCTCTTGATTAATAGTGGTAATTGATTTGAGTACAATCTGGTCTAAAGCACAAGTTTGATTTGAAATCAGACCAAAATTGCACTTCATGAAGTTCAATTACCACTTTATTACATCTTTTTTGAAAACTGCAAATTTAATTAGCTCAATTCAATTTTTTTAGTTTATACAGTCAAGTATTTTATTGATCCAGTGTGTTGAACTGGTTTGTAAAATGTCCGGGAAGTTGTCTCATTCTCCTGCAATTTGATTGATTTCTTCAAACAAGCCTTTAAATTTGATTAGTTGTTGTGTTTTAGCAAAGCTGTCTCACTGACTGGGAAAAAATGGGAAATAAAGTGTAAAATTTGTGATTAAAGCACACCAGTGAAAGCCAATCAGATCAGATTATAAGGAGTGCATTGTCAATGGATTTCAAAATGGATGTTATAAAGTTAACCCAGAATATAATCTTAGATTAAAAGATATGGGAGATCAAAAAGACTGACTTGTGTGAAGTAATCACTATGACAATGTCTGATAATTTTTGAATAGTATATATACATACATACATACATATACATACATATGTTAATTGGCTTTTCAGGGCCAATTCTCACCCAGCAACCACCCCAGGGGAGGACATCCATCACACAGTAATCTCGTGCATGGGAAATTAACGTCTCCTACCCCTAACCCTACAGGAGACTGGACCTCCATTTATTTGTCTCTATCCGAGAAGAGTAGAGTATCTAACCATTTCTTGATATAGAAAGGTAGCATATTCTTCTCACTTGTTTTAAGAACTTGAGTGTTGGTCCGGCCAGGGCTCAAACCCTCGACCTCCCACACAACAGTCCAGTGCTCTATCCAATGAGCTAACTGGGAGTATGGACTATAGCAGATTTAAAGGGACATAATTCCACATTCACAATCCCCTTCCATTGACCTATGTCCTCCCTTTTTCTGGTTGATAGGGTTAGTTGTTCTACCCTGTAAAATGTCTTACTGACATTGTAGGTCTGCCATTTATGAAAGAAGTCTTCATTTTTTGTGCAGGAAGCTAAAAGGCTCAACATACATAGAACAGTTCATGCCGGAGAAGGAGGTCCAGCTGCTAATGTGAAAATAGTAAGTATCAATCAACAAAAGTATTTTAAACTGGAGGTGTGTCATATAATTACTACCAGAGTATACTGTTATCCAACAAAGAGCTATTTCCAGATACCTTGTAAAGTATAAAGAAAATCAGTATTGTTGATGTCCTTTCTTGAATTGTGGGCCTTAAAGTTTCTTTACTATTTTCAACCTTGCCAAGTTACCATAACCCTTTCACTCCCAGAAGTGATTAACCTGTAACTTCTCCCTGTAATATCCATACATGATCCAGTAAACAGGTAATGAGAATACTCAAACTTATCAGGTGGAAGTTGTTACCTTGATTGAACACCAAATTCTTGTAACCAATTAACCAGGAAGTGTGTGGCGCTAGAGGGGAGAATTCACAATCAGATCTTGGAAGTTAAAGGGTCAAAGTTCTACTATTTTCGTGTAAGCGCATCTTTTCTTACCTTGCCTAATCTTATAAAGATTATCATTGTTACTCTACATCAATGGTGGGAAGCCTTTGTGAACTTCAGAGTCAACATGTCATTGAAGGGCACAATGACAAGCAGACATACAATTAATTGGTATAAAGTGAAGTCAATACTTTGTTCATTTTAAGAGCTTGCATCAAAAGAGCAAGCCTGATTGGGCAGCATTCTTTTCCTGCAAGTATTTCTTACCCCAGTGGGGTAAGACAGAGACCAATGGGCCAGTTTCTGGAAAGTTATAGTTGCTTAATTAACAAGCCCAAAGCCATAATTATTCTAAAATGTTAATCTGAGGAACTGTAGTGCAGCTGTTTGTTTCATTTTCTGATATTTTTATTGTTTGAAATCCAAATATATCTGTACAGAAATAACAATATAAATCCATTGTTAAAGCAAAACATGACAACAACAATAACAATAACAGCTTTTGGGAATCGCTGACCATGAGGTGTTTGAGAAACAAGCCCCAGACCACAACTGGCTAGGAACTTTGTGCTCAACTGTAATGTGATACCATTGTGAAAGTTCACTATAAATTCCCTGCGCAGTGCCAAATGTCGGACGTGTCATGTGGGATGTGTCATGTGGGATGTGTCATGTGGGATGTGTCATGTGGGATGTGTCATGTGGGAATGTGCAATATGAATATCAGAGGTGTGACAAAATTGGACCTCTTTATGTGACCATTTGTAGAACTGATAAACATGTAGATAGCAAGAGGTCTGTATTAGTGCCAGACCTCTGGAAAACCTTTTTGCACTTGTCTCACATCTTCCCACAGGCAGAGAAATGGACGTCCTGCTGCCCTAGTTACAAGAGCCTGCTGCTGGCTGGGTAGTAGCATGGGATGACCATCATGCACGGGGCACTCCTTTTACACTCCTAATTCCTTTGCAGGGGAAATATTGAGAATTTTTTTGGTGATCAGTCAATCACTGGCACTCATTTTACATTTTGTTTCTCTTGAGGCATTAGACACCCTTCATGCTGAAAGAATAGGCCATGGATATCATGTCATACAAGATGCTGAACTCTATCAGAGAATAGTCAAAGAAAAAATTCATCTAGAGGTTAGGAAAAGATGTTGCAACGATAGCTCTGAAAGTGTGAGTATTGTTCTTCAAGACAAGAAGTTTCTTTTTGTTGATGCTTTCCAACAGGTGTGTCCTACATCAAGTATACTAACTGGTGCTGTGAAGCCATGTTTCAAAACACATCCACTAAGAAGGTATGAAGTTTAAAAAAAAAAGGAGAAAATTCTGATCCGCGCTTATCAGTTTATGTTTCAGTTGAGGTGCACTCGGAGAGCTGTTTCAAGAAAGAAAAGGGCTTGGTTTTTTAGGGAGAAAAAAATTGCGAACTCGGTAAATCTGGTATGTGGCAAGGGATGGGTAGCCTTAGAGGATTTTTACTCAGGCTGTTCTTTAAACAAGATAGATATATAATTATGTAGGTTAAATATAAAATGACTAAGGTAGTTAATGGAGACTTCCGAAATGAAAGTGTACCTTATATTAATAATTATGAGATTTTTACTCTTAGAGCAGGCATGGTTAAACCGACCCAATGATATGTAGCATTTATTAGAAGTTCATTTAACAGCTGTGAAATGACGTCCTTGTCCAAAAGGAGAAATTACCCCTTCTATGGACAAAAATAATTGTTAAAAATCAATTTCGCTCTGAGCAAACATTGTGGGCCGGTTGTCTAGACAAAGTTTAGGCGTTATTCAACAAAACCTCGTTCTAAGCCATCTTCGATTTAGCCGAACCTTTTTATGGTTATGTAATGGTTATGTAAAACCGCGGTTTGGGTCAGACCTCGTCTAAATAATCGGCCCGCGCCCCTATATGTTTGCTTGTTTGTTTTATTTTAATAATGGGTGTTCTTTGTTTCAAGGTTCGTCGAGGACGGAGTAAATTTTTCCATTAACTCAGATGATCCTCTTGTTTGCCAAACAAGAGTGGACCTTGAACAAGGCGTTGCTTTTGATAAGATTGGACTGAGCCCTGCAGAATTAACCCGAGCGGTATGTTGTGTTGTCTCTTTCTAGGTTTTCACTATCCAACGCTATCCATCGCTTTGCATGACAGCTAAGCTACCGCACATCTCATGAGAAAGAGCACTGTAATTGATTGTGATTGGCTCGGAAATCAGCGCCAACCAATCAGATGCAAAACTAAAACCAATCATGACTTGGTCGCCCGCGTTTTTCGCGCGCTTTAGACAGTTTCTTTGTTTTTACTTCGAGTTTCCATTGGCTCTTAAAGGTATTTTCCTTTCTTCTGATTGGCACTGTTTTTGGTTTTTACCACTTTTAATTGAATTCAGTCCAGGATCACTGGATTGCAGTCCAGTCCCCTCATACAATAGGTGGTTTGCACGTTACGTAATTGGCGCCATGTTGGTGGACGCAAACAATAGATATCTCATTAGCTCCTTTTGTTTGTCCACCAGCATTTGTTCCTTTCACCATTGTTACCTGTGTCTCTGGAGATCGGTAGCAAACCACCTATACAAATAAGTGTAAACTCCAGCAGCGATGAGCTATTTAAGGCTCACGGTCTTTGTAGACAGGCCAAAAAAAACGGGAGAGTGGAAATGGGCGACTTACAAAACTTTTATCGCAACTTTAGCGTGGGATGTATGCAAAATAAACCCTTACTTGCTGGTAACATATTTGCCGCACTTGCCACTGGTTACTTAACAATTGGTTCATGCTTTAGCATGCACTATCGAGTTATGGAGCACGTGGGAAGTTTGGAGAGCACGAAAGAAGCGTAACAGTTGCCCGAGGCGATAGCCAAGGGCAACTCTCGGTTCTTAAGTGCTCTCCAAACTCCCACGTGCTCCATAACTCGATAGTGCACAGCTGAAAGCATGAACCAATTGCTTTAGAACATAGCCGGTGGAATTGTGCATCAAATCCGACGTGAAAAACAGACAACAATATCAGTTGAAGCGAATCGTGACGGCGCTGATGCCGAGTCTCCTTTTCCGTTGTTTTTCTCTTTTTCTGCTTCATTTAAGAACTCTAGCCCAAGGGAACAGATAGAAACATTGTCTTCGTTTTCGGACTAGTAGGCAGAGTTTCTGTTTGTATCCATTATTGTCGCATCCTCGGAGACCCAGGGGCTGAGTCGATTTCAAGTTAAGGGCAGAAGAGCCCCTGGGGACATTGTCTTACAAGACTAGTTCCAAACGGTCGCAGTCGTTCTGGCATCTGATTGGTGCCAGAAAATCTTTGTGTTTTTCTGCCCAATCAGAGTGAAGTGTCCTTTCGTGTGTTTTAACACGCACATATTTTTCCAGCTGTTTTGCTCGCTATGTTTGTTTGGGCCGTGCGACGAAGCTTTGCCCGAGGTGAAAAGTTTCAGTCTCAGCACACAATGTAAGAGAAATCGATCAGATTGTCCGTGAAATCTTACCGGAAATTATACTGAATACTTTCGCAGGTATCACAAGAGAACGAGTTTAAAAGTTTGCGAGGTTCGTATAAAACATAATGGTTGCAGGCATTGATATCTCGCTTTAAACCTTAGATGAGATGTAAGCCTAAATCTTTCAAGATTTTTTGTATAATTTGCTGTAACTGAAACTTTTCCAATCCCGTGAAGCTATTTCGTCGCACGGGCCACGCAGGTATGTCGAGCAACTGGCGCTTACGCAACTTTTTGTACACGCCCGGCCAAAATCTAATATACTCTTCGCTTAAAAAAAAAGAAAAGCTAAACGTGGAAACTTTTGTTTATTAGATTTGGGTAGATAACCCTGTACTAAGCTGACATTGACAATAAAGCAAACCCGCCCTTTCCATCCAATATATCTTGGTCTTTGGTTTTGTTTTCCCCAATGAAAGCAGCATCAATTCCCAATAATCAAAGGTATTTAGCTTGGTCTTCAACAATCGACAAAATAGGTGAAATGACAATGACCAAGGGATTAGAAGAGAATCCGTGGCCTTTCGAGTTCAAGAATTTGAACACTCAACGCAGCAGTTGAAAGATTAAACTTTCTCCAAACCCCTTCGGTAACTGTCCGAAGACATATCTCCTTTCCACGATGTTCTCTATGATTAGTCTTTGTTCAGATTTTAATTAGCTAACCGGAAACTCAGCTAAGCTTTCTTTCTAAGCGCCAGTTGCTCGACATACCTGCGTGGCCCGTGCGACGAAATAGCTTCACGGGATTGGAAAAGTTTCAGTTACAGCAAATTATACAAAAAATCTTGAAAGATTTAGGCTTACATCTCATCTAAGGTTTAAAGCGAGATATCAATGCCTGCAACCATTATGTTTTATACGAACCTCGCAAACTTTTAAACTCGTTCTCTTGTGATACCTGCGAAAGTATTCAGTATAATTTCCGGTAAGATTTCACGGACAATCTGATCGATTTCTCTTACATTGTGTGCTGAGACTGAAACTTTTCATCTCGGCTAAAGCTTCGTCGCACGGCCCAAACAAACATAGGGAGCAACAGACCTTGTTGTATGTGTGCGTGTTAAAACACACGAAAGGACACTTCACTCTGATTGGGCAGAAAAACACAAAGATTTTCTGGCACCAATCAGATGCCAGAACGACTGCGACCGTTTGGAACTAGTCTTGTAAGACAATGTCCCCAGGGGCTCTTCTGCCCTTAACTTGAAATCGACTCACAGCCCCTGGGTCTCCGAGGATGTTATTGTCGCGAAATATATTATTTTTCCTCGCGCTAACAATGGCCGCTCGCGCGAAAAAAAAAATTTCTGGCGAAGCGATTTGGTGACGCTGTCAGCGTGCACTATCGGGATTTTGGGCACGCTTACGTATATTGAATTTGATTGCGCGGTTCTGCTAGCTATGTTCTAATTAACATTTTTCTGTTCTCCTAAGAAGTAGAGAAAATATTAACAGTTGGTCTGTTTTTTTGCTTTGATCTGTTGCAAAATTTTGTAATATGTCTGATTTTCTGTGTTGATATTACACGTTTTTTTTTTTTTTTTTTTGTTTGTTTGCTTTTTTTGTTTTTTTAGACCTTTAACGCAGCAAGGTCTTCCTTTCTACCCGAAAATGAGAAGCGAAACCTTATTCAACAACTGAAATTAGTCCACGGAATATATTGAACTTTAATGTTGCAAATATGGATAATTATTATGATAGTTGATATTACAATAATATGCTATTTTTCATACATTTTATTAGACATATATTTCAACTTGCAATATTTCAGTGAAATTAGCTATTATATTTTGATTTTCGTGGAACCGCATAGAACATTGCTATTTTCTGGGTGGACAAGGAAAGCCAGTTGTGGTTTGAATTATTGAGAATTTCAAGAACTGAGGGCACAAGGAACCGGGATTCTTCTCTTATTTTCTTTTTCTTCTTTTATTGGGACATGAGAAATTTTTTGTCTTTCGTTTTATCAGGGGCATAACTCACCTATCAAGATTGTTTAGATTGGTTACGATTTAGTCTAATTTGGAAATCCATTTCCTTGGGCGTACAATGGTTGAAAATGTTATTAGCAGGAAATTTGTGTATACTTTTTATATTAAGAAAGGGTTAGGGTGGGTGAGGTAATGTATAATTAAAAATTCAGAGGACTGAGAGATTTCTGAAATGCTCACAAACCTTAGATAAAATTTTAACCTCGCAAATGCATTATGAGCCTAAACTAAAGAAAACTCAAAGAAAAAAAAAGAAATTGTTTTTGTTGTGGTCGGTTGTAAAATTTGTCGGTTTTAAAATTTTTAAAATCATTATTTATATTATTATTATCAACATTATTATTATAAGTGTAGTATTTGAGCACATTTGAAAAGAACTTGGTCTCTAAAATTATCTCTTCTTAAGAACCGGCCAAACACACGCAACATTTCAACGCAACATCTTGCAACATTGCTGCGCGTAACGTGTTGCACACGTTTGGCCACCCTGTAGCAACATGTTTCAGGATGTTGTATGGTGTTGGATTAAGTTTAAAAATGGTCAAATTTTTGTTGCAACATATTTGGATGTTGCACGCGTTTGGCGAGCTACTTCACAACATCTCACAATACAATCCCACAATTTTGTAAGGTGTTGCTTAACGTGCGTTTGACCGGGCTTGTATGCAAGAAATATTTGCCTCTTTGATGCCAACATCGTGTTTGTTAAGTCTAATTTATCTTTTAAATTAATTTTTTTTAATTTTTTTTCGCTGAAACTAGGAATACAGTGGTTATGATTTATAATCTTGAGCGAAATATAGTTACATCAGGTAATTTTTATGATTCAAAATTAGATAACTTTTTCTTTGAAGAGTATTGAATTAAGTGAATGAAATAAATGGAAACAAAAATGTAGGGTTATTTCATCATTCTTCAAATCATTCAGCTACTCCAATATTTCAGTTCAAATCCTTACCATGAATCAGGCTAGGTGTGTAGCTAGTTACACGAGTCACCAGCGCTACCAAGGATGGATAATTAAATCAAAATAACATTCATGTTGATGACTGGTTCGAATCTCAGTATGCAGTTAAAGGGGACCCGAGATGGTTTCGTTAATTTTAGTGGATCGTAGATTTAGAATTTCTGCCTGTTTCCTTGCAGAAAAAAAAAAATGCTCGATTAGTTATGTTCCAAAGAGAGTGATTTAGCTTACTGAATTAATAATTGCATGAAAAAATTACGCGCGTCTGATTTGCTTGAAATGAGTGCATATTTCGTGTAACACGAGTGCAAAGTACAACTGGTGCATGCGCTCTCAAGATTTCGTCAGTATTGGCTTTCTGTGATGCCTTTTCCATGTAACTTTAAAACAAGTAACATCATACATGATTTTTCGTGCAATTTGTTGGTTTTCAAATCAGTACTCCATTTGGGTAGAGAAAGTAGTGTTCAATCAAACTGTTAGACAAATGATCATCTAAGACCTCACTTTAATATGATTACAGAGCCCACGCTATGTTAAAGACTCCTTACGTCTAGGTATTTACAGTACGCAATGCATAAACGAATGAGACAGCGTAAAAATATTCCATTACAACTCATCTTACCATGTTTAGATGTATTTATTATTGTATAAAATGATTTTCTTTAACTCAACATCCCGAAACCGATTGAATTAAAAAACAAAAGAATTCCTCGGTATGGGAGTGGAAACAAAATCGCAAATCAAGAGGATTAATTCAAGTGAAGGTTCGAGTCACAAAAATTAAGCGCCTTCCCAAATGTCTGGTAATTTTCAACAATTTATAAAATTTTGTTCACGTTTCTGTGATTTTCGTGGTTTGCTGCCGTTTGAAATAAATTTTGGATTTTTTTCTTCAGATAGGTAAAATTATTGTACAGAAGAGAAAATAATCGCCTTTCAACAACTGTATATTATTTAGTTCTTATTAACCGAGCGGGAGGTCTGTATGGGAGAATCTTGACCGAGGTCGCCAGTACAGACCGAACGCAGCGAGGTCTGTACCAGCGACCGAGGTCAAGATTCTCCCATACAGACCGACCTAGCTCGGTTAATAAGATGTTTATTAAATGGTTGTCTCGACTTATCTGCCAATTTTTTATGTTCTTTGTACCTTTTTTTCCTAGAACGGTCTAGATGCCGGTCTAGATTGGAAAATCTGGACCGCTTTCAATATTGATTTCAGCCAATCAAATTCGATTCGTGAATTCAGTAGTTCCCAGTCCTTGTGAGACACAGCCATATAATAAAGTGGATTAATACTGACACATTCCCTTCCAAAATAGAATAAGGACTACAACGCGTGATGATCAACTAAAATCTTTTATCCAAAAACGTAAATCAACTAGTCACATCTTGAGTCCTTAAAAATATGATTCCTCCTCGATAATTCTTTCCTTTAACTGCATAACATGGAGAGAAACTGTCTTAAAAAAAGATGATCTTTTCTTTCCTTCGGGAAAACTGTGTAAGAAGCCACGTTTTTACTCTGAAGAACACGAGTTGCATCTACTTCGCTACTAACTGTATAATCAAAACAAATAATTTCACTGTACAGTTTCCTGTGGTTCATGATCATTTTTTGGTTCATTATGGTCCACTGGCTGGTTAAAGCCTTGTGGCTCATTGTTCTCAGTTGTAACAATCTCCTCTTGTGCCTCGCTATTTTCAGTTGTAGTAATCTCTTCTTGTGGCTCGTAAGTGTCTTTTGGCTGAAGTTGTTCTTGTGGTTCTATACTTTCATTTGTGTCATTTGGCTCAATTTGTTCACTTGCTTCTGGTTGATCCTGAAAGTAAAAATAAAAATATCCCAAAGTGAGTTCCTCCAACTATTAAATATTCCTCTAAAGTAATTGTCACCTTTACCTAAACTGACTCTAAAAAGGATACCTCACAACTGATTACCACCAGGAGTTTTATCAATTATTCTGCCGCGTTTAAAACACAACAATATTCATGAGTACGGAGAGAACAATGCAACGGAGTCTGCATTTCCAATTAAGATTTTGGGCCCAATTTAGCAGTCAGCTACCCTGATTGATAAAATTAGTGACTCTTTTTCCAAAGTAATTTCGAGCCGTAAGGGAGGAAAAGAGAGCATCGAGCTACGATGGAACTGATAGCCACTTGCCACTGAGAAGGCCTTGTTCTGGTTTAGCCTTCGCTCCGACGAAGGGCTAACGCTCGAAACGTCAGCTTTTACAATCGTAACGGTGGCCAATTTACCATTTCAACTTTGTTGATATATCCAAACTATTTCGTTACTCCCACCGACGCAGCCCCAAACAGTTTCTTTAGAAACTATCAGCTTTTATTCAAAAACGAGCTTTGACGTAGAAATACAAAATCGTTTCATTTCCGGGGAATTAACATAACCGTTGCATCATGAGTTTTCAGCGAATAAAAAATATCTCTTCTGCCCTCAATTAACCTTGACAGTCACATTGTAGTGCTGAGAGAAGCTCTACTCAGTTTTAGTTCTTCTGTTCGTGGTGTCTCTATACTCCATGACAACATGCTCCATAGCAACATGGCCAATCAAGCTTAATAACAATCTAGTCTAGTCATTTCTGACGCACCTTTTCTCTGACGCCTTAACCTCTGTAACGAAGACTGTGACTTGACAAATGTACCTTCCTTTTGAGCTACCTGATACATTTAACTTTTTCTGTTAAAACTGTCTAAGATAATACACTAAGATACAATGAATATATGATACCATAAGTTCTCTTAACTGAATGGACTACACTAAATCTCACTCAGCTTAGCTTTCCCTGCTGGTTTCCACTGCTCTCCTTGTCGCAAGTACTACTTTCTCAGCGGCGTTCTCAATATGTCGCTGTCGTTGTTTTACGTCTCAATTCGATTTGTTTTTAGATCGTTTGCCTTTTTTTTTTTGTTTGTTTGTTTGTTTTTTTCACGATTTGAAGACGTGGTGAACACTGAGCAGTACTAAGCCGCTGTCGAATATGCCTTTCAAACCATCATGGTTACAACATTACACTATTATTTGCCGAGCTGGTGTGAACCCTTGAACTCCCAGAAGTGATTGACATGTAACTTCTCCCTATCATATCTATACACTATCCAGCTAGCAGGTAATGACGATACTTCAAATCATCATGTAGAAGTTATCTTGATGTTACAACAAATTCTCGTGACTAGTTTACAAGGAAAAGTGTGGCAGCTAGAGGGAAGAATTAACAAGCAGATCTTAAGAGTCCAAGGGTTAAATAACCAAAGTGGATGATAGGTGAAGATTACGAACCCTAAACCGCATCTGAGTGCATATTGCGGAGATTTCTCATCATTAGCATTTATAAAACGACAATACCTCTGTGTGTGTAGGTTCCAAAAGCGCTGCTAAATACGACAACTCCTTTCATTTACTTTTTACTTCTAATTGTACCAGTGTTGAAAAGTAATTGACAACAAAATTGCATGTTCCAGTCACTTACTCTTTCATTGTCATAATCTTTCGTTTGAACATTTTCCTCCACCTCGTCCCTTTCTTCTTCATTGTGTACCTCGTCTGTAGAAGTATCTGGGTTGGGATGGTTTTCATCTTCGATTTCTTCATCAGCAACCTCTTCAGCTGGCATTTGATCGATGGGCTTGTCTTCTATTGTTTCTTCAAAAAGAAATAAAACATTTTCAGTATTACTTTAATACAATACAATGTAACAGAAAGGTAATGCTGTGAACGTTATAGTATACCACATTAACCCTGGACGTTCTACTCAGGCGAAATTATGCGCACGGTATCCAGGACAAGACAGGGGGCATACACAAAGGACTACTTGACGTTGGATGTACCTCAAGACAAGTAACGTTTACATGAAACTAATATTCAAACAGTATGTGACATTAATAACCAGTTATAGTAGATAGTAAACTAATATTCAAACAGTATGTGACATTAATAACCAGTTATAGTAGATAGTAAACAGGGCGTCACCTCTGTCATCTTGGATTTCTCTGGCATCCTCTTTATTCTCGCCACTGGCTTCATACACTGACGGCTTCCCTGCAAAGAGTAAAGGTGTCAATGTCAAACAAGTGAATATTTATAGGAATGAGTTATTACGAGGCAGCTACCAGCACCAAGCTGTTCAACCCATGGTGACGTAGTGTAGCTGAATTCGTCACCTGCTTAGGCTTGTCAGAGTTTAGTTCACCTTCAATGCCCTTTTGGCCTTCGAACCTTCAATAGTACATGTACCTTTGCAAGATGGCTCATATCTTTTTATTTACTCATATGGACAGTATTTACTATTTTTTTGTGTGCGGGCAGAGCAAGTAGTCTGTTTAACTAATATTGATTTGTATGATCTAAGATGTTTATAATTCATGAGGCTCTAAAGTTATAACTCTTTAGTTCAAGAGGGGGGCATGGCTTTCCAAATTTGAAGTACACAACGGGCTATAATCAGAGACCAGTTGGGTATTCACACAGCCAGGGGTTTCATTAAGGGCCAGGCACCGGGCAAATTGACCAGTTGTGAGGACGGTTTTGCCCACCTGATTTGACCATCTGGAGGAAAGTCTATCTTATAAAGAAGTTCAGTTCAAAGAGTTTTACCCGCCCGTGAAAACCAGTTGCCCTCCTGCAGAAAACAATAATGAAACCCCTGCACAGCACAGCCAAGGAGTTGAACTTGGGATGACTGAGAACAAATTCATGAGTAGCTGGTAGAGGACTTGAACCAGGGATCACCAGATTACAAGATCAGCACCCAGCTAACCACTCGGTTTCATGGCCTCCTCACAGGAAGGCTTATCAGAGTGTTCACATCACCTGCCTCAACACATTTGAGTCATTTTTAGCACCCCTGAGAACTGTTTTAAGCCATAACAAAATGTTAGAATAAACACAAATCACAAGGAACAAGAAACAGCTTCACCAAGGAAAAGATTACTACAGATTGAAAATTACATCTAGCACATCAAAAAAGACCCACTGAGTTTTTATACATACCATTAGCTGAACTATCTTTTCTGTCATACACAAAATTATCAACTGGAACACGGTTGTCTCCGAGAACATCAGCAACCTGATTCTGTAAAGCTTCCTCTAGGGGTATATCCTCAACCTCTGATTCATGGGGAGAGTCATTTCTTTCTATCTCATGGCGTCTCACTGGCTCATCATCTCTAAGAGACTCGGCTAGTGTGTCTTTAAAAGAATCAAAGGGTGAAAATGGCTCTGGTTCATTCCTTGCTGTCATGTATGGGGGCACACTGTTCACCTGCTGAAAAAAGTTAAATAAAATCATGGTTAAGTGATGGTGCATGTACACTGTCATTATCCAGTTCTGGCTAAACTATACAGATGTTTAGCCTTGCAAAAGATTGAAGGTGGAGTGTCAATATCTCTGTCAGATCTCCACTACAGGAGGTACAGCTGTGAAGCCTCTAAATTATAGGCATTGGGACAAAATTTTTATTCATTTGTTACATGTACAAATTACTGCAAGTAAGAATATATAAAACATTATCAAAGACTGATAGTAATTTAGATAATATTATGGATGGGCAAAGGCCTAGTTGAAAAAAAGTAATTGTGCCTTGTTTTCAAGAAGTATGACATTTGACATACAACTGTATCTTGTCTTTTTTTTTTATTGACTCCACAAACTGGTGCTTCACTTCTTGGTCTAACTACCCAGTACATACTGCACTTGTAAATAGTGCTTTTTTAGAGCATACTTAGTCTAAAAAAAGTGGATAATGTTTAAGATCCCTCTGATTAGCTTATCAAAGTCCAAATATCCTTGCATGGCTATTCGCCTCCAAGCAACTTGCATTGGATTTGCACTGAAGATATTCTAATTGTTGCAGAACATGAAGAGCTAACAATACACTTTTGTGCCATATCAGCTCACTGGGTACACTAAACAAATATTTAGCTCAGTGATGGTGGCTAACTAACAACTATTCACCAAAGTGGAGGTGGTTAGTGGTGGATATTTTACTGAGCCACGAAGCAGCCAGGTAAATATCAACCACTAACCACCGACACTGAGGTGAATAGTTGTTTTAGTATGTACTAAAACAGTGAGATAATTACACCACCGTCGTTAATTTGAGTGATTTCTTCGCTTGTCACGGATGCAAACCGGAACGCCATTATTTCCCGAGTTGTTCGGAAGTAAATAACAAAGGATATTTGGAGTTTTGACTAGCCAATCAGAGCGCACCTTCATCGCTATCCACTGTTTTAGTATATACTACTGGCCAATATTTACCTTGTGACATTGTTTAGCCACAGATTTGTTAGTTTAGAAGTGATTGGGGAGCACCACTTACCTCTGAGCAGTGGATGAGGCAGAAAATCACTCACCAAGAGTTGAATAAAATTTCTAACAATAATTTGGTGTGTCCATATAAAATAAAAGCACTTTTTCAGTTTCTGTGTGGTATACACCAAATATGAAAGAGGTGGAGATTTACCTCAGCTTCACTGAATAATTGTGTGATTTGATTTACATACTACATCAAGTAACTACATCAAGTAACTTTTAATTATTACTCACAGGCTCCCCATTGTCAGCCACAAATGACTTCTTTTTTGTAGCTCGTTTAGTTCCTCCTCTCTAAACAAAAAAAAAAAAAAATCACACAACAGCATTATTAAAATCAAATTCTACTTGTTGTTAACAAATTAGTTTGTTGCTTACTCATGTGTTTTCCAATTTGCTGTTTAATTACCTTGAACAGCTGTAAAGAAGTGGACAACAAACACTCGATCAACAACCAATAAATTCATACTTTGGACCAATTTTACATTGATGCAATGCAATCTTTCATTAATGAATTTCAATTTAACTTAAAATTCACTAACAAATATTTCTTGAGGGCCTGAGGCCTCCCATATTTTATCATGTCAACATAAACAAAGTTCTCACTTCTGATGAGATTGAATTTGGGAAAAATGTGAATTTGTATCCCAGGTGCAGGGAAGGAAGAATTCGTCACAGACAGTAGTGTTTACAGTACAATCTCTTGCAACAGGACTGCTATACAACCTTAATCTGCAATTTTAACTAAACCCCTGATGATAAATGATACCATACTGTATGTTCAATATTTACCTCACTGTACACGTTTTTACAAAGACCCTGAGAAACACTGTAAACTTTCAACTCAAAATTACTAACTTACCTTACTGGGGGGTTTTCTTTCTATCCCTTTGGGTTTGGTTGAGGCTCTGTTGGAAAATAAATGATGATCAGTGATCAAGTAAATCTCCTTTTACAAACTGACATAATTTACATTGGATACATCAACAAAGTTGAAATGGTAAATAGCCCTTTTTACAGTTCCCGGCGCCATATTGGATGTGTAACCGCGCAAACATGATAGCGAGGTTAGTGTTAAGTCGCGTTGCGAGTTCTAGTGAGAGTTTAGTGAAATGTGGTGGTGCTCTGTCCTTTTCATCGAAATATTTCGACAATGAACGATACTTTCCCTACGCAGGATATTCCTCCTTCCTCCTCGAAAAGAAGAGGAAGACACTGTGCCGCTTTTTGTTTGTGCTAATAGCTATTATGACACAACAGGCAATCCAACAGGTCTACATTTCTACTCGTTTCCGAATGACGTCCAGCAGCGAATCAGATGGTGCAATCTCCTGAAGCGCCAGCATGGAAAGGACGGATTCTTCATCACAAAATCAACTTCTTTGTGCTCAGAACATTTCAAAACAGAAGACATGCGAAAAAACGTGGGCAGGTCGCTGGAAATTGGTGAAAGGTTTATAATGTTTGTACGGTTGTTTTGTTGCTTGGATACCAAAAGAAAATGGAGCTTTGATTTTCGGTATTGTAGTGTTTATGCTGGGATTTTTTTCTTCTTATTAAAAAGTGACATTTATATCTCTTTGTGCACTGTGGTCTTATACGATATCTGTGAACTGAATGAAAAATTATAAAATTATAATGTAAAATTAAAATGTAAAATTAAAAATTTAATAAAATCATGAGTTTATTATTATATATATGGGCAGAACCATCTCGATTAAACTAGTCAGTACCGAAAAAACCACGGAAAATGCTTGCTTAAAGGGTCCCAGTAGCAACTGTGACAACTCAAGAAGAGTCATTTGAAGTTGAACAGGAATCATTTCACCAAGAAGTTGAAGCAGCTGTGTCAACTGTCAATGCTGCTTCATCTTCACCAGCCCTGCAACAATCAGATGTTCTTAAGCTGCAATGGGAAATAGAGCTACTGCAAGTACAATTAGCTGACTTGAAAGAAAAACTAAGTGAAGTTGAAAACGAGGGGGATATTTATTGGCGTGCCAATTTTCAATTGACAAAATTAAAGATGATGAGTCTGCGGTTCTATTTTATACTGGATTCCCAAACTATGGAGCACTCATAAGCTTCTATAATTTTATTGAACCAATGCTGGCAAAGATGCAGTACTGGAAAGGAGAGAAATTGTCGAAAGAGAGTCAGCATACCAAACAGATGATAACAGAGGTAAGCCGGGGCCTTCAAGAAACTGTCATTCTTGGATGAATTTTTACTCATACTTATGAGACTAAAGGCTGGGTTATTTGTACAAGATCTTGCTGATAGATTTGGGATCAGCAAGAGCCTGGTGTCCAGAATCTGCATTACATGGATTAATCTTAACTATGTGGAACTGAAAGAACCTTTCCCATCTCCAGCACAAGAACTTGTTTACAAGAATATGCTGCAAGAGTTTGCTCAATATGCAACAACTAGGATTATTTTAGACAGTACAGAACTGTTTATTTTTTCTTCTGTGAATAATAATGTTAATTATTGTCAATAGGCTCTTCGAAATGTTATGTTTGAAGAATAGAATTTTGAAGCTCCTTCCCATAAAACATAGTTTAACTCGCGTTTTATTGTCATGCCAATCACTTCTCTTATTTACACAATGTACAATGGTACCTTATCTTGATTTTACAAGCCCAACATCATCTTTTTTCCCTGAGTACTAACAACATTAATATTAATATTTCTTAATGTAAGGAAAGATTACACCTAAATCAATTTGAGCATTAAATTTGAGCTGGTGAAGGTGAAGCAGCATTGACAGTTGACACAGGTGCTTCAACTTCTTGTTGAAATAATTCCTGTTCAACTTCAAATGACTCTCCTTCAGTTTTCACAGTTGCTACCGGGACCCTTTTAGCAGGCATTTTCCATAGATTTTTCGGTACTGACCAGTTAAATCGAGATGGTTCTGCCCATATATATAATAATTAAACTCATCATTTTATAAGTTTAAAATTTTACATTTTAATTCTACATTACAATTTTATAATTTTACATTCAGTTCACAGATATCGTATAAGACCACAGTACACAAAGAAAAATAAATATCACCTTTTTAATGAGGAGAAAAAAATTCCCCCCCCAAAACAAAAATCCCAGCATAAACACTTCAATACCGAAAATCAAAGTAGGCATTTTCTTTCGGTATCCAAGCAACAAAACAACCGTACAAACATTATAAACCTTTCACCAATTTCCAGCGACCTGCCCACGTTTTTTCGCATGTCTTCTTTTTTGAAATGTTCTGAGCACAAAAAAAATTGATTTTGTGATGAAGAATCTGTCCTTTCCATGCTGGCGATTCAGGAGATTGCACCATCTGACTCCTGCTGGAAGTCATTCGGAAACTAGAAGAAATGCAGACCTGTTGAATTGCCTGCTGTGTCATAATAGCTATTAGCACAACCAAAAAGCGGCACAGTGTCTTCCTCTTCCTTTCGAAGAAGAAGGAGGAATATCCTGCGTAGGGAAAGTATCGTTCATTGTCGAAATATCTCGATGAAAAGGACAGTGCAAAACCACATTTCACTTAACTCTCACTAGAACTCGCAACGCGACTCAACACTAACCTCGCTATCATGTTTGCGCGGTTACACATTCAATATGGCGCCGGGAACTGTAAAAAGGACTATTGGCCACCGTAATGATTACAAAAGCTGACGTTTCGAGCGTTAGCCCTTCGTTGGAGCGAATAGAGGAATTGTGGGTTGTGTGTGCTTTTAAAGGCAGAAAATGGGGCTACGTTATTGGTGGGAACATGGCAACGAGAAAAACATGAACAAATTAGTGGAATGAAAAGCGTTCATTGATCCCTGTGGGATTTAGACTGCCGGTTTGAAAGATGAGCTTTTGTTCAAGATTTTTACGGCTTTCCGTGCCACCTAAGTGCAAGGAAAGACCGCAGATTGCCATATGTTGCTTAGAATGGTTAGGTAAATTAAAATGTCTAGTGACTGGTTTCGATGTGTCCTTGTCATTCCTTTCCACGTCTCGAAGGTGTTCTCGGAATCAGTCACCTAGTCTTCTGCCTGTTTCACCGATGTATATCTTTTTGCAATAAGTGCAAGTTATGCAATAGATTACATTGGCGGAGGTGCACGTGAAGTGATCGGTGATCTTAATGGATCGTTTAGGTCCCAATATTTTATCAGTGTTGTGAATGAAAGGACACGTTTTGCATCGTGCACGAGCGCATTTAAAAGTGCCTGGTTGGTGACTAGTCTGAAAAGAACTTCTGACCAAAAAATTGCCTATGTTTTTGTTTTTTTTGACATAATTTACTATTGCAGTGAATATGTATGTCAAAACACTTTTATGTTAAAGGAAGAGAAATAATTTCCAAGTGCAAAAAACTGATTTATGAGTAAGTATTGTACAAAAATGGTCTTGAATCATGATTTTTTTCCCAGAATGTTTCCACATGAATCTTGTCAACCACAGACTGTACTCAGATGAATTTATTCATGGACAAATAACCAATTTTTTTTTTTATCTTTCCTCAACACAAATGTAATTGTTATCCTTGGAATACATATCTTTATAGGTGTGTAACCTAACTACCACTATCATAGAAATCTTAAAGGATACAGTTTTTTTCTTAACTATTTTGCCCAGTTCTAATACTAATCGTGGCTATAAAAAGGAAGTGAAAAAACAAAACATAATCACACCTTCTTGGAGTTAGCTGGGTTGCTACTCCTTGGTCACTGTAGGTAACACTTCTATCAAAGCTGAAATCAAAATCCAAAGAACATTCAGGGCAAGAAACTTTATTTTCAACTCACTTTTGATTGGAAAAGTTACCCTTCCCAGACATTTGGATGGCCCAAGTTTACTGGACTGACATCAACAATGAATAATCAAATTGATGAGCACAAAAAAGTATATAGACTCAATTACACCATACAAGTAATTGATATTTATCATATGACCTGTCTGGCCACGATAACAGAAAGCTGGCATGGGTAGGACCAGACAGTTTGATATTGCTTGACTGGAAATGATGCAAGGGCCTCGCTGCACCCGATCCACGTGCCATGACCTCTAGCCAACTATTTTAATTCCCATCTGGCCCTCGCACTCAGTCAATGAGTATATAATTATGTAAGTGACTTTCAGACCCACTTTCTTCCAAAATGTATTACTTTACTTTCTACAGTACTGTACAGTAACAATTTAAAACACTTGGAATCCAGAACAAAAATTACAACAATCACTCTTCAAAATTTGTTAGTGCATGCACATCAGTCTGTTCCTTAACACAGCTTTTTTCTTATTCACACCAAAATATATTCTAAACTTAAAACCATGGATACTTATCAAAGGAAACATCAATAAAGAAGAGGTTGGACTGAACTTACAATCGTTCTCTCCCAACAGCAACATATTGTCCACAATCATTCAGCTGTGATGGTTCTGATATCTTTTGACCATCTATGGTAAAAAGACTGAAAGACAAACAAAACAACAGCTCAAAGATTATCTAGTGATGTTCCTAAATGATGAAATAGTTGCTATTTTTCACTTCACACCTCAATCAAGTTTGGCTGACTCTCAATTGAGGTTCATATCTACAGTGCTGATCAAAAGTTGTCTCCATCATACTTGCCTAGAATAATTGAATGTGGCAGTGTTTCTCCAGTAGTTAAATCAACAAAAGACTGTGTAATCCTTTAAAAAATTGTTCCATACAGCCCTGTACAGGACAAAACTTAATAAAATTCTGGTTCCTTAAGGGTGTATTTGGAAGTGTCAAAGAGATTAAGCAATCGGAATTTTTCTTTTTGCTTCTTCATTGGCCTTTACAATCCCTTACTTCATTAGTGTATCTCTTTTGTCCATGCTGATCATATATTTGCCCCTTTCTCCAAAAGATAATGTTGTATCACAATTCCATCATCTTTTAGCTACAAACAGGCAACACTGAATAGGGAAGGGGGATCTTGTCAATGATTTATAGCATAGAGTAATGAAAATACATGTATCTGTTTTATTCTGACCATCAGTTACAAAAGAACTGTTAAAACACAAGGTACTGACTAACTTTGACACTGATTGTTGATACTTCATTGAGGAATTTAAAAGGCAATCATTACTTACTCATAAACAGCACCATTCTTGCTGACTGAGCTCACTTTATCATTCACTGACTCTAAAACCTAAATCATTTAGGGAGGGAAAAAAAACATGATTAGCTTATTCCAATAAACGTACATGCCGGTACGCTAACTTTGATCCTTTAAACCACGAGAGTGGCTAGCATTTAATTTCTCCCAACAATATCACCCCTGAATCACACATGAAGGTCACTGAAGGATAAACCACCATCTAAAGAAGCTATTTATTATAAAAGCATGGAGAATATGCATTCTGAGTTGGGGCATAAAGGGTTGAAAGAATTATGCTCCAGAAAATTACACTTTTTTACTCTGCCAATTAGAGATGGAAGATTCATTACTTGTTGTCTTCAAATGTGCTTAAACTTCAAAATCTTTTCATGCTTCCACCATTTTGAAAACAATTCAGTTAACCTAGAGAAAGATGCTCTAGTATACCTTCACTCTACTATATATTATTTACAGGCTTTCCATTCAATAGACATGGAAAGTCTTGGGATTCATTTTTTTTATTCTTGGAGCAAACTGTTGTGGAAGAACTAGTTATCTGAATTATCCACTTGCATTATGTTAATCCAAACCAGATAGTTTTTTAATTAAGCTAAATTCCCACCCCCTCCTATTAACTTGATCCCTCCAAAATAGTGATTTGATCTTATTTACCAATTGACCTTTATCTGCTGATTACATTGAAATTCGCATAATTTTAAACCTCCAACTCCCATGATTGACCATTAGACAATAATAACACAATATCAAGCAGACAAGCAACATTAGTAAAGAAAACTAGCATTAAGGGGATTACTTGCTGAGCTAATACCAAATTCTCCAAACAAACATCAAAATCACTGTGTGGCAAAAAGTGAGAAAAATTAGCAATTTATTGATCTTGAGAACCGAAGGGTTACCGGTACATCGTATTTTATACACTGTATGACTTGGTAGATAATTCACCTCACCTGAAACATTTTAAAGTCTGTTCGCAACTGGACTCTTTTTGGTTTAGCAACAACTCCATTACAAAAAACACTGTAATCATCAAACATAATACCACCCTTAATCATAAGGACATGAACACGAACAGTATTATACAACCATACAACAAATTACTAATTATAGTAAATTTCGTTAATTTTGCTCATGACAATCATGCGTCTTTATTGTATTTTATGGTACAATTGTAGATCATATGTAGCAAAATCTATCTATTACAGAGAGTGAGTTTTTTCATAAGATTTCTATCATTGAAGGCAAATTTTTTTGACAACTTTAGTCAAGGTTAACGTGACAGGGTGAAAGTACCTAATTTTAATTGCTCTTTATTTATGAGTTAGGATGCACCTGTTCAGTTGGCACAATATGGAATGGAACAGTTTGGAATAATCAACAGACACACGGCCTTCAGTAAGATGCCAACTGCATTATTGCCCTGATATTTACTCAGGTACACTAATTTGTACAAGTCATCTCAACAGGCTCTGCAGGAGCTATGTTATAATCAAACCCAGTACAACTGCCACAGTGCATTTAAGTGCACTGATCCCCTTCATAACCTGAGTCCAAGAGTTAGATGGAAGCTAGTCATGGGTCCCAGTCAGCCACTTTAAAATGAAACAACACTGCTATGCAATTAAGAAGTTTCATGAGCCTTTTGCAACTGATTTGGGGATTGTGCTTAAAAGAGGGCACCCCTTGAAAAAAAAAAAAAATTTAACCAATACTGTGGCACTAAGTTGTACACCTTCATCATGGATGTAAACAGTCAACTGCATCACCTCTTGAAGGTTGAGTTTCAAATCATGCTAAGTTCGATTTGGTTTACTTTTTTGTGGTTATTCCAAGGAGCTAGATTATTAAAGTGCAGTCACCATGTTCAATAAAGCATCCACGTTTGTATTTTTAACTTTGCGTAATAATAATAATAATATATATTTTAGTTACTTAGTGATGGTAACTACAATTTATGGTGAATATTTTAACCGATCGCTACTTACATGATTGTTTTAATTTCTTCCTTTTTCCGTAGACCGCTCACCCTGGCTCTGCCCGGTACGTTTCCAAACTTGCGATGATTTAGCTGGAGGAAATTGACCTGATAACGAAATGCAATCACGAAATGACAATCGGATCCGCAAACAATGAGGGACGTGTACACTGACAACTCCTCGAATAATTTCAAATAAATGCTGCGGAAACTGCGACCACCCGATATGTTTAATCATATTTCTTCTTACCTGGTCGTTAATCCTTAAACGATTAAAAGATTGACGTTTTTTTCGTCTTTATTTGAATATAACTCCTTAGCAATTAGATTAAATATTTATTTAAACATTTACGTGTTTAATTATTCATGCATTGTAACCCCACTTCGATACCAAATTTGTTATTGAACTCACTCGGCCTAATTACGCTCTCCCGTCTCCATGTTTAATAGAGAAGCTATAAAATTATCTATCAAAAACTGAACAATTAACAGTTATTTTTAAAACAGAGATTTGCGATCGAATATGCGATCATTAAAAAATAGCCCGAAAACATTGCACAAAATATTTGCCTTTGATTGCCTAAATCAATGCACGACAAAGTATACAAAAAAATTGGACCTAGAGTAGATATTAACTGTATGTTGACGCGTTTTGAACAACAAATCTTACTTCAGGTCCTTTGAGGGGTGGTAAACGGTGTGGCCTCGAGTCTTTTACATCATATCTGAGAAATAAAACGAAAGCAGACTCTTATTACATAAAGAGTTTGCATTTGTGAACAAAGATCAACCAAATGACACTTGATTAAGTATTGCTTGGCAAACACGAGTTTGATCGCGCCATCGCAAACAAAAATCTTACCCAATTTTTTTAAACGGCTCTCTTCCCTTAACGACATAAGTACAGTCCCTCTGTAGATCGTCAAGCGTTCTGATACGATGTCTTCCACCTGGAGTCCTTATTTCTCGAGCTGGTGTACGAAAACTAGCTGCCACAGTATTTAAGAAAGATTCAAAGCTTCGCATGTCTCTGTTATTAACAACTATACGCTTTCTCTTAAAACTATCTCCGTTGAGATGGACGAAAACCGGCTTTCCCATCATATTTATCCCTCTCTCTTGAGCAGCCATGTTCCCGGAATCTTATGTTACCTCACTTAGAACTTCTAATTAAGTTTAAGACGAGAAACACACTATTAGGTAAGACATGGTAAAACCTCTCATGGTTCATTTAGCTCATAGTGACCTCAGTAATTGTCGAGTGCGCATTATGGGATGTCACATGATTTGTTTACCCTGGTGACGTACATAGTTACCAAATCTTCATCAAAGTCGAATTAAAAACTCATTCGCATTGATTTTAGTCAAAGCCCTACTGAAGACTTGGATTTTTCATGAAAGACCCGAGCGTTTTACAAAAAAAGCGAAAGGAAAAAGAAACGTTCGTTGCTATCCAACGGATGGCGCGAAATAACCACGATTAAATGATCATTTCGATCCAGAATCGACCACGAACTTGTGATCGGTTTGTTGTGATAATGATGTAAGTGCCATTTTTGTTGGGTCTAACCTTTGGCTACCCTGCGTGGGCTGTACATCGAGAAGGAGTTTTCTTTATCGTGGCTCAAAGAAAAAAACAATCTTTCTTTTTCTCAAAACGTCGCAAATTTCATGTGTTTCTATTCTATGCACTAGTAATCTTAAATTAAATCGAAGAAGCTCAGACGGCAGGGAGAGGAAACATCAAAGATCCGAGAGAGAATGAAACACAAAATGACCTTTAATATAAACAGAAGGATACGATAATTGCACTGATAAATCATGTCGTTAAAACATTAAGTTAATCATTCTTCTCAGTTCTAAGTATTATTCCGCAGAGTTCATCCTCTTGGCTTTACATTCAAGGCAAAAAATCGAAAAACCTAGATGAGTACGTTTGGTTCTATAGCACTTAAGGTTATAAGTTTAACGGCGGCTTCTAACCATGAAATAATTTTACAGTTTCATAAATACAGAAATGATGTAAATTGGAGGTGCGTAAAACAAGTTATCGTAATGAAAAGGTACATCTATGCGGGGCGAAGTGGTAAAAAAAAAAAGAAATGTTAAGTTATTTCAGCAATGCAAAATGCGCGCTATTACTGGTCGTTTTTGGACGCTCTTTGAAATCAAAACATTGCCCCAAACGGAATCATTCGTGGCTTAAAGCTGATATCGTTCTCACTGACATTTATTTCTATAAAAGAGTTTTGGTTTGGATTTGCGTGGAAGGTGCGTGGTAGGGCGTATAACGTTTGCGAGACAATACCAAGAATTTAAACCTGTATTCTCTGCATCTTCTACTGAGATACCCACCGTTGCCATAATTTATACAAAAAATAAACCGTTCATTTCTTTTACTTCTCTTCTCTTCTTCTAACCACTATGACTG
Organism: Stylophora pistillata; assembly: GCF_964205215.1. Taxonomy (NCBI): domain Eukaryota; kingdom Metazoa; phylum Cnidaria; class Anthozoa; order Scleractinia; family Pocilloporidae; genus Stylophora; species Stylophora pistillata. The sequence continues at coordinate 28,970,471 of NC_142520.1, forward strand.
ACTACCGACCCACTTGTACAGGTTTTTATTTGCACAATCGAATAGGCCTGTCGGCCAACGAACCTTGGAAAACTAAATCATAAATTCTTCAAAGACTACAAACTGTACTCGTCCTTAGTACGGGCTCGTGCAAGTTATTCAGCTTTAAATATTTTCTCGTGCTGATTACACTAGAAATCATGTGATTACAAACTGCACTCATCTCAGTTACAATTATAAACATGACAAAATTGAACTTGGAGAAATGACATTCAAGTTTCAGTTCAAGAGTTACCGACAACTAAACAAGAAGTGAAAATAAGAAACTCATCGTGATATCTAAAACTTGAATTACCTCGAGCTCAAAATTCAAGTCAGGCTTAACTGAATACATCTTAAAGAAAAGTTATGAAATCATAGCTAAGTAAATAATAAAAAAACGGAAAGAAAAAAAACGAGCCAAACCAATACATAGACAAAAACAAAAAGACTAGCCAACGAAAAACAAAAATCAAGGAAACAAAGCAAAATTCTCGATGAATCCACAAATTTAACAAATCAGACTTGAGAGGCAGGCTGGTGAATATCCATTTAATAGGCATGTCACTGCCTGACGACTGTGTTACCTTGGATACTTTTAAAACAATGACCTGGAAAAAAAACAACAACAACAGACACAGAAAAAAAAGCCTAGGCTAGCAACAGGAGCGTTTGACGAACTATCGACGACATTTAATCTCTGAAGGCGTTCGCTCGAAACAGTGAGGTACAAAGTCATAAAAATATCTTGCAGCGTGAAAGCTACGGGAGGTCGAATTAATAAGTCTGTGACATTTTGAGAATTGCTTAATAATTCAGCAAAACGCCCAGGATGTATGTTTGTGAATCTTTGAAATATATTTATGATATTCCAAATATATTAACTATGATATTCTGAACAGATTTACTGATACGCCAGATGGAAACTGGAACTGCGAAGGAAAAAAAAGTGCCTTGGTTCACCTAAATCTTTTAAACATGAGAACTAAAAATATTTGAAAATAACAGCGGTTTCAAAAATGATTTCGAAAGTCTCTGCTGACCACGACAATTTAATATGAAAAAACTCGCGAATCTTATACGAATAACTACAAAAATTAAAATACTTCACCCAGGAGACGAATCTAAAGTTTTTTTTGTTTATCCTTTCGTGAATTCATCAATTATGTTTTCAATTTCTAGCCTGGTTTGTTCATGCAGCTTAAAGAAAGGAACTAATGTGTTATTGATAGTTGCGTTAAATAAGGTAATGAATCATATTTATTATCAGTATTATTATTATTATTATAGTTTGTTTTTCGCTGTTTGGTAGACAGTCACACAATT